>NW_025777931.1:0-83286 GCF_021130785.1 Homalodisca vitripennis
AAAAAATAACTTTTTTAGGTTTTTTTCTGTCCCATCGGCAAACTAACATCGTCAAAAATCAAAATTTGGAATACGGTTTAATTTCACTAGGAAAATGGAACCCTTCCATCTTTTATCAGAGAAAGAAAAAATATTATCCCCTAGCTCCACTTATATTGTCCCAATACACCATTTGTAAAAATTTATTACTTTTGTTGAAATAAAGATTTTTGAAAAAAATAATAAACATTATAAAAAAACAATCCTTTTTGACGAATAATAAATAAGTTTAAAACTAAATTAGTTTTAAACCGCAAGTTAGAAGGGACCGCAATATTAAACATCTTATTGTATCAAGGGTAGTAAATCAACCGTGTCGTTTACTTTTTTTTTGTTTGGCATTGTCACCATAATTTTTTACACTCTCTACTAAAACTTATGCCAAATTTAATATCGGTAACTGAAACATGTTTGTTTAAATAAATTTCATTTTAACTCAGCTCTTCTTTTACTAATTCCAACTGTCGTGTGATTCATCGAATCCTAGCCAGTCGTACTAATACACTTTATCAACCTTTACGTTCTTATTATCTTTGTTCTATCAAATAAAATATCGTTAAATTTTAAGTTTTAACCTTAATTCTTTGTTGATAAAATCCAACCTTGTACTATTTACTCCTCTATCGTCTTTCAAAATATAAGTAACAGGAAATGTGTGATTGTACTTTCCATATTGTATAAATTTCAATTGCTCCATTTTTGGTAAATAACCTTTTGCAAAAAATTATTTACGAACTTCTGCTTATCCTTGATTCGATTCACCAACCTTAAATGATTTGTTTTCAGGTAAAATGTTTTTTTCCTTGCATTTATAATTCTAGTAGTTAATACTTTTTTCTTTCATTTTTTACTATTAACTTCACATTAGGTCTCATTCCTTAATTGTACGGTGTAGCGGTTGAAAATTATATTATATTGTTTTTAACCAAATTAGGTTAAAATATTTAGGCCACACATTAGTTTTAGCCATTGTACACCTAACACGAAAATCCCACATTTTATTTTTCTAATGTGCCGATTCCAACGTTTCTAACGGATGCTTGCTTTTATAATCAGAGAAGAAGATTTTATAAATGTGATTGCATATTATATTTGATATTGAATATAAAGATTTGAACTTCTCACACATTAAAACACCATTCTTTTTCCCGCAATTCAGTTTTGAATATGGTTTTCATTGGAAATTTTTGATAACAAGTCGGGCGTTCTAATGCTTAGCCGCAACATCACTGTAGCGCTTTTTGGATTTTAATTAACGGAACAGCTATTGCAAATGTGGAAAAACAATTAATCATTGTGTCAATTATATATTTAATAAACCTTTATTACAATTTAGAATAAGGTATCATTTCAACTAAATCCGCTTGATATAAAGACTTTTAAACCCCTTCAATTCTACATATCGTCCAGAGGAAAATTTTTACGCGCTTGTCTGTGCAGTTCTTTTGCATATTTCCATCTTTATAACACTCATAGCTGAGTATTGAAAATAGTAAAATAACCACTATTTTATATATTATAAAGAATAAGTTGCAAGGTAAATAAAAAAGAAAACAGTTTTTTTTTCAAAAGCACACACCACATTTATTTAATTTTTACTATACAACAAATTTTCACCCATAAATTACAAAAGTAACAGTCCTTTATTTTCCCGGTTGTGGGGACCAATTCATTTTTTCACAAAGTCTGGGGAAAAAATAATAAATGCTCTTTGACAACGTAGTGATTTTAATATGTCCTTTGTCGTTTTTCAAAAAAACTGGTAACTTATCATAAATATACTAATCAATGTTAACAATGTGATTTAATATATATTCTTTTGGTAGATTATTTCTAATTGATCTTTTTGACAAATTTGTGTAAACCAATTGTGGAACAAAGTTTGAGATTGCTTGTATTAATTTTTTCCAAATTTTTCCGTTAACATATTTTATGTATTCTTCCATCCAAATTTAAAATTGCATGTACATTTGATAATATGCCGGCAAATTTGATGAATTATGGGGGGACTCTAAACACACATGGTTTCAATATATCTACATTTCATTTGTTTTCTTAAATTACAATAAAACTAGGACAATTTGGAGATTTTCAAGATTAATTTACTTCAACATTGAATATTCGGATAGCAATTTTTTTTTGTAAACGTTTCGCTTTTTCAGTGCCCTTTTACACAATAAATTTTATACCTTGTATTTTATATTTATTTTTTAAAAACGGTTCTTTCAATTCAGAATTAGTGTTTTAAACCAGAACTCCATTGTAAACCGTGAATGTTGTTTCTCTACACCATGGTTAACCAGTTGACTTGTTTTTGTAACTGTGCTGTAGGAGATTGTTAAAATTACAACACCGGTGGTTGAAAACACAACTGCAGTTGGTTAACACTTTGCTCGTTCCTTTGATATTTAGAGCAAGCTCTTTTATATGACAAAATCGTTATAATGTTTTTGAATCCCTTGGAAAGTCCCCAGTAATACAACTCCCAATCCTGTATAAATAACACAAAAATTAAAATAATATATGGTTTAAGTACTATATTTGGTTAATTTAATCTCTTCCAAAATTCACCATCATCCACATAGTATTAATTTGTTTTTTAAATTTCAGGTCCATTTATCAAGATCCATATAAGCGGAAATTATGGTTTATTATCTTTATTTTACAATACAAATTTGACATTGGTTTTGCCCAGCCAGCTAACACACTACATTTCAAATCTCCTGTAGACAATAAAAGTTTTACAATACAGAAATACTCCTATTATTACCTGTTCCAGTTTCAACAAGTAAGAATGGAATAATGAACTGAAGATATTATCACTCAAGGCATATTTAACAACCAATAACAGTAGCATTTTCCATCTGTGAAACTGATATAAAACCAACTACAATTTTGATTCTTTCTTTAAGTAAACCATATTAAAATCGTTAAAATTTTTGAAAAAGGGATGTTTATTTATTGGAAAATTTTATTATATATTTTGATACATAACAATAATCATTGTGTTGCTGAAAAAAATTCTATAATTTCTAAGATTATTCATAAAAAATTGACTCCTCACAAAAAATCTATTGTAAACCACTTCGTAATATATTAATAATCTAATAATCTAGAAAGACTAAATTCAGTATCTAACCCTTAACAAATATTGGCATAATTATTTTGGTAATACAACAACCCATACCTCAACATAACAATTTCTTCCTTTTTATAGAAATATATGTAATCCATTTATGTAAATGATTACCTACGTAAGCACACAAAATCTGAAGAAATTTGAATGTGAATAAAATTTGACCAATATACAATCTAGATGCAATAAAAAGAAAAACTACATGCACACAATGTTTTATTTAAAAGTTTTTATTAAAGAATACCACATTACTTGTTCCAAGAAAATATTGCTATGTTTTTTTTTATTCAATACAGTGTTTCTTTTACAAAATAGATACCAAAAATAATCGTTTTCCTTATAAAATAAATACCATCTTCATATGAAAGGTTAAGTCAATAATTTTAAATTTTAACTCAAGTGGACTGGTGAAGTAAATATAATGGTTATTATTAAAATCACTTCCATTACACTGTTCACAAAGTTGGAGACCTTGACCTTGAGACGGTATAAGTTTCCTACAACTCGTCTCTTCAATTAACACACACAATGAAAGTTTTCCACTCACGTTGCCACTTGGTTTTTTTTTTTCAAAATTGATATTAAAACACTTCTTCAAATTCAGCTATTCTATTTTCTAAAAACGATCTCTGTCTCTCTTAAAATTTTGGTTCCCATGTCGGTATTTTCTATCTTCATACTCCATCTAACATATAACATTTTACTGAGCTTACAGGATTTGGAAAATGATACTGTTTCTATTATCAAGTCAATCAGTTTTATATCTTCATCATCATCATCCATTGAAATGTATTATGTCTCAATCTAAATTCAGTATCAATAACAGAAAAATTATTTTTTAAACTTTTTCCAATTTATCAATATCTAATTAAAAAAAAAAAAAAACCCCCCTAAAAGTTTGTATTGTTTTAATTCTAAAACAAACTTTTGATTTTATTTAAAATGTTTCTCGGCCACAAAAACTTTAAAAACATTGGATGAAGTTTGAAATAGCCTTTCTTTTTAGGCCAAAGTTCCATATTTAATTACCTGTATTAAACACACAACAACACACACACAAACTACAATTAATCACTTTATGAAATGTTGTTGCGTTACTATTTTTTTCGTTTCACAAATAACTCGGTTTTATAGTAAAATTATGACTTCCAATTATCAATAAAAAAAAAAATATATATTTATGGAATCATGATTATATAGAATTTTAAAACCAATCGAGAAATTAATCCTTATCCTTATATAATAACATATTTTTTAATCACGCCTGATATCTCTGGGCGATGTAAAAACACAATGTATTTCATATGTGTTGATGCAACAAAACAAGTTTTGCACTGGGCGCGTGGCTTTAATCACAACTGGTATTTCCTATGCCTGTGATCGCAACAAACAACCTGGCAGCTGTCACGTGGCTGGTTAATTTCCTAGTCATGCGCGTTTACACTGCGCAATCACCCTAAGTGATTACATCATTTACGCTAAACCACGTCACAGTTGTATGACGTACACTAATTCACAAGGTAAACTACGGTATACGCCAAGGGTGTTGTCACACAGTTGGTATGACGACCTATCAAGTGTTATGAACGAAACGTTCTTACAACTGAAGGTCAAGGCTATTAAGTGACCTTGAAGTCCAAGGTCAAGGTCAATCGTGTGACCTTGAAGTCCCTAAGTCAAGGTCATCGGGTGACCTATTGAAGTCCCCAAGGTCAAGGTCTTAGTGTGAACCCATTGAAAATCCAAAGTCAAGGTTCATCGAAAAATGGCCTTGGAAGGATCATTGAACCCTCTGGAGGGTGGAGGGGGGGCGAGGGGTTCATTGACCTCTGTGGGCGAGAGGGGTGGAGGGGGGCGAGGGGTCATTGACCTCTAGTGGCGAGGGGGTGGAGGGGGGGCGATGGGGTCATTGACCTCTGTGGGTGCGAGGGGGGTGGAGGGGGGCGAGGGGTCATTGACCTCTGTGGGCCGGGGGGGTGGCAGGGGGGGCGTGGGGTCATTTGGACCGTCATGTGGGACGAGGGGAGTGGAGGGGGGCGAGGGGTTCATTGACCTTTGTGTGTTGATGTTGTGAATGTGACCTTGGCCGTGTAAACGGTTGGTCCTAGAACAGTACAATTTCTTCTCTTACTTATTGTTGTAGGAATACACTTTCAACTGTAAATAGTTTCATAGTAAGATAAAATACATTGGATGTGAGAAAATGGTATATTTAGATATAAAATAGGAATTGAAAGTCTTCTATTTTACGTATCACATAATACATTGTTTTTCAAAGGCATAGGCGCTTAATTTACGTTTTTATTTTTAAGGATATTTTTTTTTCTTTATGAATGTGTACGTAACAAATTTTATATGTACAAAGTAGTTGTTAAAATTTGTAAAACGTTTTTTAACATTGCCTAAAAAGAGAATGAAATTATATGAATTATTATACTTTAGTGACTATCAATTATTACTTTCATCATTAATATTTAAGGGAGTAGTTATAAAGAAGGCTAAATACTCCTATCGCCCAGGAGATTGATGTTTGAGCAAGGTTAAATGTACCTATTTTGCAATTAAGCATAAACTTGAAATGGGCTTTATTTATAATCTTTGCCCATCAAACGTAACGTTTGGGGAAATATTTCAAACGCAAACTGAAATAATACGGATTAAACTTGAATTTATCGATATGAAATAAGTTAGACTACCTCAGGTGTGTAATTGGTTTTAGCCATACCACTGTATTTTTAAGTGTTTCTGGTCACCATATACATTAGGCTTATTGTTAAAATTATACTATAGTATTGATTCCAAAAATTAATTATAAAACCTACCAAATTTTGCAAAAAAAAAATATTAACTTACTTTAGGGCCCTTCTTTTTTCTTTTGGTGGGGATAATTATGCAATGGATTAATTCAATATTGAACTTAAATTATCCAAGCGAAAATGCAATTTATGTTGAGTTTCATAACAAATTTAATAAAGAGGAACATAACCTTGTCTTGTCCACACAGCTTTTTTGATTATTGAAATTTGTGGCCTATAGTGGTATTTGGGTCCTTATGTTCCTCGTACAAGACAGAGATACTAAGAGTTTCGAGAAACGAATCAGGATTCAATTACTATTAATTTACCCAAACATACAAATGCCATATTGTTAGTCAAATAATATAGATGGTTCCTTTTACATCTTCAGTCAATTAAATCTGATATAGAGATTAAATCATATTAAGAGGCTGGAAAATTTAACTGTGTTTATTCCAACAAAAAATTTTGAGATTCTATAATGTCTGATGATTAGGTACTATTAATTTTGTGACGTGAACACGTTTAATGCATATATATATAAAGCAAGCGTATATACGAATAATTAAAAAAGGGTTTGAAATGGCGCCTTTCTATGAGCATTTTAAAAATTTTTTAGTTTGACTTGCTATCCGTGACTTATGTGGTTATCCATAGTTTTCATGAATAACGAATTCACTATAAATGTCCTTATTTGTGTATTTTCCTTTTTTCTTAGTAGACTATAGTTGTACATTTTGCTTAATTTAAGCCTAATATCTCTCTGTAGTATTTTGATGAAGACACATTTAATGTAAGATGTTTATAAGATGATAACTTAACACATTCACGTAGCGATATCTAATTTATTTTGCTTTCCACGTTATAATAGTTACATATTGCGCACTCCTTCATAAGAGTAGTAAGGCATCTTTTAAGGTTGCTGATAAAACTAAACCATGACCCATAGTGGCTTTACCAACCAGATTTTGGATATGTCCCTCAAGAGATTACATAGGATATTCCAAAGCAAAATTTAACGATATATATATAAAACAAAACTATCAAACGCAGGTTTTATACCAAATATTTCAAAGAAGTTATACAGATTATTCTAAAGCGATTTAAACAACAATTCATGAAGTGTACAAGATGACCTGGCTTATGCTGGGGAGATAATCATATTAATATCATAGACGTTATATTCAAGTCCGTTATTAATAGTATATCATGGAAAATTAGTTTTTCTTAAAAGTATATATAACTAGAGATAAAAAGGCGGATTATTTGTTCTTCATTATTTTAGCTTTGTTAATGGAATATACAGAAAGACCCTTACTTCAATCTTTTAATGATGACATAGTGATGGAAATTATTGATACTCCACCTTATTCATATCATCTCATTATATTTAAACCCATAGATTTAAAATTAGATATGAACTTCTATATATATAAGAAAAATATTATCCCTTATCAATCCTATCATATTGGAACTGTAAAAATTTATTTGCTAACACATGTTTGTTATTGCCTTGCCAATGTAAGAGTTAATCTTGGATATTTGAACTTGAATTTCTAATTAATGAATTGTAAACCTCAAGAATGCAAATAACTAAGACAGTAGCAGAACTTCATTTTCCAGTGGACCGAAAATGTCTCGTAAACAATGTTGATAGCAAAGTAAATAGTAAATATAACATATTTTACATAAACCATTTAGACTGATAAAATTGTTCCTACCTCTTAAATACATTCAACGTTCGCTTGACGCATAAATCCACTTCAATGGAAATTTCTCCCGTATTCGATAAGAGGCAATATCCCAGTATAGTGCATCCATGCTGTTTAGAAACGGTTTATCTACAAAATATTCTCAGTGGTGTAATTTTTCTGTGCATTTGCTTACTCCTCAACTTCATATTAGTTGCTTAACTTCAAGATTAAAATTTTTTCATATTTCAAAAACTACAAATTAATGGTTAGTACAAGTGGTAAGTAAACTTTATAAATAAACAATTACATTTGTATATCGGTTGATCTTAGACTTTTCTTGCACCTAACCAATTACTTTACAAGCACAAACATCAAATATTTACGATTCAACGATATAAGTTAATAAATTATTGTAAAAAAACGTTACAATTGAAAGGTTTAGTTTAGTTCTTAACAAAATATAATGCTTTAAATAATACAGATGCACATATTAAATGCTATTTTATCCCTCCTAGAATATGAATATTGTATCTAAATTAACTCATTACACACTGCGTAAATAAGTAATGACATTAATTTTTACATGGTTAAGTTAAGCTACAGGTTAAACATAAATAAAAGAAATTAAATTACAGTTTCTTTATGGAAGATTTGGAAGTTTACTGTGACATTTATAACAAATTCAAATCAATTATTTTATTGAGAATCTATTTAACCGTATAACAAAGCTTTTCCTTGTTTTATATCAAGAAAAGTTTCATAGTTCATCCGAATAAACTAAGTAAATATTTTAAGAATGAAATTCTCATGATATACTTATATTTACAGCGCAAAGTTTACTTTAAGTCTCAAAAAGCATCTGTGGACAAAAGGATAAGTTTTCATATAATTATAAAATGTTTTTCATAATTTTTTTCCTTGTTTTGATTTTTAATTTGAAATTTTTGACATATTATTAGGGATAATTTGTAAATAAATATATATATAATATATATATATATATATAAATATATATATATATATAAATATCAGCATATTATATTAAACTATTAAACAAATGTGTCAAATCTTGTGTGCCATATTTTCATTTTAAGAAACTTTATTTAGACTATTGTATGTTTTAAACGCTTTTATATTGTTTAGAATTTACCTACTCTTTCTTTTCTTCGATGACGCAAATTTATCACTATTCTGGTTTACTTACTCCAGGCATGTTTCTTCTGCTTTGCTTTCACTTGTTATTGCAATGTTTGAGGGTATCTAATTGCCTTCTAAGATCCGATTTCACCTTCTTAAATTCCTTGTTACCTTCTCAAAACTTCTTTGATTCTCGGTACGAACCCGGAACCGATAAACAAAAATAAAATCTGGAGATCTTGCTTATTAAGTTAACTAATCGCAATAAACTTTGTAATGTGTACGTGTTTTATGTGTGTGTTGTGTGCGTGTGCCTGTGGATGTGTAGGTTATAGTATTCGTATAAACTCATAAAACAGTATAGGCAAATTTTAAATATATATTTAATGCAAATAATTTAATAACATGGTATTGGAAAAGGCATTGCATCGTATTTGGTAAACATAGTGTTGTGTTACCTTGTTTGTGAACAGTTTGCCATCTGTTATGTATTGATTTAGTATATAGTAATATTTTCGGTTTGTTGTGTTCTTTTCTACTAAGTAGCTGTTTTTGTTTAGTTACTGATGCCTCATACGTGAATATGGTATTTACGTATCATCGTAACAGTAGGCCATTCAAAGCTGGCGGTTATACCAAGCTGTCACCGTGCTATAAGAATTTGATATCTCACTGAATATAAACAGGACATATAGAAAAATATTGAAATAACCTATACAAAAATAATGCTATTTCTTGTTTTGTGCAATAAACCTTTTATGATAATAATATTATAAACATATAATAATAACTATTATTATCAGAATAATAATTAAAGTGCTGTAAATAGCCATTGGTTCGACCTCTCGCATGTTAAGGACTAGCTGTTGGTTATGTTGGTTGATATTGCAATATCAATAACATCCTCTACTATTATCATTTCACTAGTTTGACTTACTCTAAATTAAATATTTGTGTTTTATTACATCAAATATATATAGCAAAAACATTAATTTTAGTTAATAGTGTACTATATTTTGTATTTATAACAAACCCAAGATTTTCTAAGGACAAATTACTTATACTGTTAATTACGAAAATAACAGTTATTTAGAACTGATGAATGGAGTTTTTGAGTTACAAGAATTTACGAGATAAAAGCTTTTCTTCATGTTTGTTTTTGGAGATATAAGGCGAGCGCTTTCTTTGGTTGTTTCAGCTGAACTACATGGAGCGCATCTGTTAGGTCTCATTTTAACGAGTGCTCCATTCATTACATTGTCACCTTATATAACCATATCTCATTCACTTTATAAAGTGACTTTTTAATCATATTCCAGAAATTAATTTCTTAAATAACATTTTTTTCGATAGTTAAATAAACAATACTATTTAATATGTACTAAATGCCTACTCCTAATATTTTAATTTGTTCTCCAAAACTAGTCTATACTTCATTAAGTTCTACTAAAACCCGATAAAATATTCATAAAATATTTTAGCAAATTAAAAGTTTTGATAATAAACGAGTTATTTTTATTCAATAAAATTCAATTAAACATTCAATATTCAATCATTTATACAAAGGAAATAATAAATAATTAACTAAGTTTTGTTTTTACAATAATAATCCATCTTTATTGCCCTGTAGTCATTACATGTACAACATGAAATTCAACGAAAATACCACTATGTACACAAAAATAAATGTCACATAATAACACAAAGAAAAACATTCACTGTTAAATTTTCAACAGTAAAATATAATATAGAGGAATCCCCCAGAGCTAGCCTGAGTGGGGGACAAAATCTAAACTTATTTTAACGGCTGGCAGAATATAATAGAAATCAAATATATAACCATCCTAAACTTGGACTAAAAGTGAAATTCTAAAACTAAAAACTTAAAACGAAATCCAATTACGGTTGGTTTTCCTCATCTTCCCATGCAGTTTAATTTTCAAATAAATTATATAATAATAATTACAACAAAATATTCGTTAAGAATTAGTTTAGTTCATAGTGACTATTCGTATTTATAGCTTTTTAGTTTCCTTAATATGTAAAAATTTATTAATAAGCTTTTTTGTTATATGTTTGTGTTAAAAATTTATGTATGTGCTGGTTTTTATTATTATATAGCAAAATAAAAATTAAAATCTATTTCCTTAGAAGTTTATGGCTCTTTAAAATAATTATGACCTTACATGCTCATAGTAAATTTAGCAATAATTACTATTAGGTGAGAGTGACAGACACCATGTTTCGCGTAACAAGATCTGCTTAAACTATAGCACACTCTATATTGAAAAGGTAGGTTTCCTTATCGTACAAAACCATTGTTACAAAAGATTGTTAGATTTTTACTTTTAATAATGATAGATAGATATGTCCTTATTAGGGGAGTCGGGATGTCCCTATACTGCACATGTTAAATGTCACATATTTTAGGTACCATTTTTCTCAGAACTGTACATGATAGAAACAAAATCTATTATGTTTCTGTAAGATGACTTCTTCCTATACAATTATCGTGTATAAAATTTTTAAATTATACTTTTATTTTTCATATTTTTACAAAGAACTAAATTTTTTGATTTGAAATTTTCTTCACATATGGGAGCATAAAAAAAATTAATAACGTGAATTATGGAAAGTTGTACACTGAAAACGTGTAGTTTAAATGAAACAAACAAAATTTAAAAAAAACTGCACGGTTGTATCACTTTTAGTTTCTGAGAAAAATGTACCTTTGTAAAAAAAAATTAGTTTTTCAATAATCGAGAATTAAGGTTAGTATTAAATCAATAATGGTGTTTATCCCCAACTTAGTGCATTCCAGCTCTATACGAAGGGTTTGTCTGGGTCTTCTTCTTTCTGGTTCATATCTTCTAATCTGGCCTTGGCTAAACTGGTCTTCTTCCGACACTTCTTTTTCAGTTTCATCGATGGCTTTCTCGGCTTTATGAATCCTGACTTCATCCAATTGCTTCATACTTCTTACCAATTTATTTCCTGGTGGACACCCCTAGCTTTTTCAAAATGTAACATCTAATTATATATCCTTTTTTTAAAGTGGCTATAGCCTCATATACTCCAAGTTCTAGTGTTGTTTTCATGACAAAACGTGGACTTTGGGACACGCGACCATATTACGCTCTTTAGAGATTCATTGGGGTTTTGGGTGCCACCATGCAAACACCTTTTCAAAAGGTCAGGTGCAGCCAGGTCCCTGAAAATGGGTTTTATATCCTCCATGACGGCCTGTGGAAGATGGAGATGTTTGTTGTGGTCATAAGGTTCATGATCAGTAACAGCCCGTTTGAATTTTGCACCAGCTGTCCTCACCTTTAGGGTACAGTTCGTGAGATGGACCATCATTAGAAGACAGGAGATGAAAGTTTCCAGCCCAAACAGCCTGTTTCATGTCTTTGTAAACTGGACACATATTTTCTTCTAATGGCTAAATCCATAGTATGTTTGTATACTTTTTGATCGCTTCCTCTGTAAGACGACCAAGACCTCCAGCCGATTTGCCATCTGATAGATTTTCTTGACCACTCTTCGACTTGTAAGATCTCAGACGAGCACCCATTCTCTTCCTGGACAATGGCCTACACATTCCAGCTTGTCAATTTCAAACCCTGGACCATAAGGGGGTTGTCTTTTTTCACCGTAGGAAAATGCTGAGCTGTCAACCATCTTCCCAAGTAGTAACGGTATCTTATGTTGTACTGAGGTTGCAAAGACTTGAACATGTCGATCACACGGCTCAATGCCACCGCTAGATCCATTATAATTGGCTATGCAACTCTCTTCATGAAGATTTTGTAGCCTACCTTTACACCTACAATGTTTACTATAAATCCTCACATCTAACACTTTTTTCACTGTTTACATTAAATTACAGATACTGCACCGTTTAGAAAACTGTGGCCTCGCCTTTGCCAAGTGCCATCGAAAGCTGCACAAAATGTCACGGTCACCAACATTGTCTTCAAAACGGTTTCCTCAACTGCCTCTTTCATAGCGTTACTACACACCTCTTTAGCTATATTACAAAGGAGCTTACTGTAATATTTAAACGCTGGAGGGTTTTCTCAAATTCATAACGGCACAAACATGTTTTGCCGACTCTTCGCCTTTACCTATGCACCTACATGCATAAACTAGCCTGGTATTTCACTTCACTGTTATTACTGGGTAGTTCACTGTCATTCCTTTTAGATACTTCAAATCCACAGCTATCACAACATAAGCAGATTTTGATACTTAGCCCACGAATGGCGTTAGTTTTTATTTGAGGTTACCTCCACATTTTACACAAACCGCTATTTGGGACAGTAAAAGTTCCAACTTTTCTAAATACAACATCATTGCATTGTTCATTATCTGTCACAAATGAATCAATAATCATGTAAGCTGGATCCTAATTTCTTCTTTGATGAACTTTCTTTTCTGCCTTGTTCATTTGTTGATCCTGAGGTGCTAGGCCTAGGTTGTACTTCTTTTCTAGATTGTAGGCCTACTTAATTTACTCCAATTTCATTTGGCTTCAAACGTTTTATATTAGCATTACAATGATGCTTAAGGTTTTTTAAAAACGTTACTAGTAACTCTTGGCATTTTGTATTGCTCAAGCACAAATCTTTCAGGAAAATTAATAACAATAACAAAAACAAACCATCAAAATTTACTGTCAAGGAAGATAAAACAAGCAGATGATCAACAGTCCAAACAGTCAGCAGACTAGTAGCAAGAGTAATGCCTACTGAACGAAACATAATAACCTTTAATATTACTTATATTACAATGTAGTACTATAATATGTGTTGGACGCCGAATGAATACGCAAAAAAGCAAAATTTCTCATATGCAGTGTTCTTCAAATAACGTTATAAAGTAGGTTTCTGAAATCGAAATAGTACAATGTTTGGTATCAAAATAAGAGCAGATTCTGGAGAATAATAATATGAGAAAAACAAAATATCATTATTTATACCAAAATTGACATGTGACTCCCATTTTGAATCTTCTAGTTATATGAATAAAACTTTAAAACTATTATTACTTAAATATTTCAAAATTTATGACTTCCATATGTATGATATGTATACATATACGAGTATATGCTTATAAAAACGATTTTTTAATTAGTATATACAAAGAGCAAACAAGTATTATGAAGAGTTAGATCTATGGTGGTTAAATGAAAGGCTTGTTATATTACAAGCCAGTCCCAGCTGATTCCTACAATATAAAACGTTATTGACCTCATATAATAAAATTATTTACTGCTAAGCACTAGTCTTTGAACTATGCGTATGGTATATGAACACATAGCTATTTTAAAAAATATAGAAAAATCCTATTAACGAATTTTATAGTTATATTAGAGAACATTGAGTTAGATTTGGTGTATTTTTTATAACTAAACGTATGTAAGGACATTCGAGAGTGAGATTATTTATAAAAGCAATATTCGAAAAATATAAATTGGTGAGGTGGAAGAAATTTATTACAAAATTTATGTTTCTAAAAATTTTGAACAGAAATTTATTATTTATGTTCTAAAACAGGTTAATGATTTATTTACTAGTGTAATAATATTTGGGTGTTGGTACCAACATCTTAGAGATTTATGGTGCTTATAACTATTTAGAGAAAGACACTATGTTTATAAATGAAGGATGAAAAGTCCCTTGGCAGCTGATTTCATTTTATAACCAGACGCCAGCGATCCCCGTCTTCAATTTTATTATGTTTGGCTTCTCAACTTGAGACTGTCGTTTTAAAAACTTTTTTTCATGTCTAGACTTCCATATATCATATTAAATATTTTCCCAAGGATAAATAATTTCATAAAATGATTACTAACAAACAAATCTTCAAATAAATTTTTATAGAATTAACAAATAAGAATTTGAACAGTCATTCAAAATTCATTTTTTATGCTTTTTTATTTAATAAATGTTTTATTCTTCTTCGATAGGTATAATGTAAAAAACTATAGTTATAGTATGTAACTAAATAATTAATAAATATAATTTGTTTCGTCAATGTTTTTTAATATTTGTTTATCATTGCTTGTTTAAATTTAAAACTACACTACTGATACATACTAAAACATGTATATAATAGTACAAGATTTAAAAATGTGGTGATGAACTTGATTCTATATTACCAACAATAAATAATCATATAAAATTCAATAATATATAAGCACTATATAAAAATAGTGATTGTAGTAGGCTACACCAATTTAATGAAAAATTTCATGTCTATATTAATAAGTGGTTGAGGGCAACATGATTACACTCAGTTCACTTACAAAGGTGCCACTATTGTGTGATTGTCACGTTGCCACGATAACACGCATAAATCCATGGAGATTTCCACGAACATTCAGCCTATGGAGTTACCATTTATTATCAAACTCTATGTTTCCTAATACAAATTTAAATATATGCAAGATGCGAGTCCGAGATTCACTTTATTTTCAATATATTTTACACATGGTTATACATAAAATTATACTAACAGGAATGAAGTTTTCCATCTCCTCTAGTGATGGACTTTGCTACAACACTAATTGACACAAAGGCGACAAGCGTTTTATTAAATTTAATTTATAACAATCACAAAATATATCTATTTCGCATTGCACATAATTTACTTGGGTTTTAAAATACTATTGAATAACTTGCTCCAGTGTAAGAATTTTTATGGGAAAATATTCCTTAAACCACGAATTCAATAAAATGATGACATGGTAAAATTATTAGATGCAAGCGTTTGCTTTATGGAAACTCATTGATTCGCAGAATATGTCTGATAACAGACACTTTATAGTTTTACGTACTGTTAGAACAAAATACAAGCATTTAACCACATACTGCTGTAAAAGCTAGTTGTGAAGGTAAAATAAAGGAGATTTCTCACGGATGAGTGAACAAATGTTGCACAGTTGGCTGGTTCCAGAATAGTACACTGCACACCCCGACCCAACAGCAAAAAAGTAGCCATAATGTTTATTTCCATTTTGCTTCGTGTATGTGAACGAGTGAAGTTCTATTTATACTTAACTAGAGAAGTAATTATATACTTGTTATTCAAACTTTCAATTAAATTTTATAAACATCTATATTTTACAATCAATATTATGAAATAAATTTTAGGTATATTATAATGAGCCGCTTATGAACTTCAAATCTAAAAGAGTTAAATTTAAATAATTTTTTAACAATAAAAGAATATTTATGTTGTTATATTGAAGTATATTATTAAATCTGTTACAATAAAGAAGTTAAAGAATCTTTGTATGTCTTATTATAATACAATTTATGATGGTAACTATTCAAGAGTACAAATCCTACCAATTTTAAACGTTGCAAAATAGAAATAACATTTAATTTTTAGTATAATCCAATAATCACTTGTCTGGTATAAGTGATCATCAATGAAAGAAATTAGACATTCAGTAATATAATGCGCTTCATGTGTTAATGAAAGTAATAAGAATTAATATCAATGTTTTACTACTACGGCAATTTTTGTATAGGCTCATGAGGAAATCTAGCTAATATTTGTTTTTAATTTCATAATTTCTTCATCATTTTCTATCTTGCCTCTCCAGAACACAATAATCCACTGTGGATTTTAGGAAAGTTTACATATGGCTGCTTCTATTAAAATATCTTTCTGCAAAATGTCCTTCTTGATTAAAACTAGCCACACCAGTGAAAATTATGTTTCTTAAATTCTGGATTGACTGCTAAATTATGAAAAAACCATTGTAAACAATCTATCCGACGTAGATATTATCGGCGTTGAGGTGTATACATTCTTTTTTATAACTGAAATGAGTACTTACGTTAGCCATGCAAAATATTTCATTCACAATATTATTTTCCACACATACATTACACACTACCTGATTATTTCCAATAGAAATGTTTTAAAACTGTGAATTAGAAAGTCTTCAACACATGTTAAAATGAAAGCCTTCGAATAACAGTATCTGTCTTGCTTAAAAATTTCCGGTTCCATAAAGGTTTTATTTACAACACCTTGCCTTACAAGACTGACCCTGAAGTTGGAAGTGGATAGAATTAGCATAAGAATGAGACTGAAAGAATGCAAAGACTGTTTGTATGAATGGATATTGTGGTATAAATAACAAAATTATTTTAATTTAAATTTCTACACGTTTTGTTATACATATTTACATATTTTCTTTTTAAAGATGAAGCTAGTATTGGCTACTGCTAGCTAAATTCCATTTAAAGACATAAACCTATATTTAAAACTTTTATCTCAGTGAACCTTTTCGATAGCAAGGCTATCTTCGTCAGACTCAGATAAGTGTCATGTTTTATAGTGTGCGTGACGAAGATAGCTTTCCTATCGAAAGGCCTCACAAATATAAAAGTTTTAAATATTGGTTTATGTGTTTAAATGTAAATAATTTAAACTTGACTTTGACTAAAATTTTTTAATGCAGCTCTTAAATTATTGGATTTTATAATAATTGAAAAACGTTTAATATAAAATTATTAATTCGCTTATAAAATCCTTGATTTATTCATTCATATCAATATAAACTTAAATACAAATGTATATTAAATCCAATATAAACTCCTTGATTTAATAATTTTTCGCAATACAAATATAAATTTATATCAAAGATAAGCAATTGTTAACATCTTCCATATTGTTGTTTTGTACTCTTGCTTAAAAAACTACATATTAACAGCAAATGTAATAATCAAAGTTTATTTTTTTTAACATAGTAAAAACTCATTATATAATGTTCCTGAAATAATCTTACAAAAATATCAGTACTAAATTATGGTAAGAGAATTCTGAAAGATACTATAAAACCGACTATTCTAGTAATGTACCTTCATCGAACAAGTTGGAGTGCTGGAAATGACACATTACGATCAATCTTCACAATCCACATTGACTGATAATTAGTCTGATACAATCTTTGACTAAAGTGTAATATACACGTGTGTAGTTTCATAATACTACTAAATATAGCATTTACTATCTATCATATAATGGAAGAGGAAACTAAACAGTTCTGTAAATAATAACACTTTTATCCACTTCAAATATTATTTTAGAGAACATTTTTAACCTTTTTCTGAGTTACATTCTTGCATTAGTACAGCTGTTTTCCAATCAACCAATGCGACCAGTTAAATCAATTAATGCAACCTCCATTGTATAGAGCCAGTCATCCCACATAATAGTCCTCCCAAGCGGTTAAATAGCACATAAAGGTATTTTTTTATATTATGAAAGTTTGTATAAGCATGCACATTTATGTAACTCCAGATAAATGTTATTTTTTACCAAAAAGATTACGAAGTATTAATGTATGCATTCCGAATTTAATATTGTTACGTTTTCCTGTAAGTCAATACCATTTAATACATCTACAATGAAGTAATCTACCATCCATTAGTTCTTACGAAAGTTAGTGATAATACATTTTGTTATCTGTAAAAGTGTAATAACATTTAATATTAATAATATAAGAAATACGCAAATGTGTACTAACATGGCACTATGCAGAGCCGTAATGTTTCTACTATACATATTAACATCCTTGATTGTATAAAGATTTTTTTCTCCACCCACTCGGTTAACCTTAAATACCATATATTTTACCCAAAAACGAAAAAAGTAAGAAAGTTATGTTTGCTACATAGGTTATCGTATTTTCAGCCGCTTTGACTGGGTTAAAATGTCGTTCTTATGCGGTAAATTTCTTAGGGGTAGACATAAAAATCGCGTATACCCTCCATGTCTACAAACTGCTTTTACATGTTCCTGCGTATCTTGATAATCCTATCTTGGTTTCATAATAACGTACTTCGTCAATCCATAGTAATTCCTTCGGACTTGACAAGATTTTTATGTTGATAAATGTAATAAAATTCTGCAATATAAACTCATTCCTCTAAATATTTTAACTTAAGAAAAATTAAAAATATTTCATACCAATAATGGAGGAAACTACATCGAGACACAGTAATATAACAGTAAAAAATGTATTACCTATATTAATATTCAATGAGAAAAACTTTATTAGGATAATTTTTACTAAAATGTATAAGTTTATAAAACTATTATAACAATGTTTTTTTAATTCGAGGACTATGATGAAGTTAGATAAGAATTAAATATTAGATACTAACCATACTAATATAAATGATATGTAGGCCTATTAAATAAAAAAGAGGATTAATTTTATAAAAGATAGCCAAAATGATATTTATTATGAGACGGTCCCCCGAAACATAAGAAAATTCAGTTTCTATAGAAATAATGGATGTAGTTAATAGTTCAATTAAATTTGATATAATTCAATAATTGAGGAATACGTTTGCGTTATCAGTAAATTGAAGGAAATCAGTAAATAAATTGTATAATACATTTTGAAGTGACTATTTCTTTCGACGGGCTTTGGACTTATGTTATGCAAGAGAAAAAAAACTGTTGTTTTGCGTCACGGATAAAACTGTAAGACTCTACCTCTGTAGACTCTAGGGGCGGGACTGTGGCGGCCAATATGTCAGGTTATTTCTTTTTCCATTCAATGGCAATCCAGGCGTGCTAGTGGGAGGTTACCGTCGATCCTTTTTGATGAGACTACTTCTTTTATCAGACTATGGATGTATATTTTCTACATGTTTTTTGAAGTAGAATGACAGCTTTACCGTAACGTAGACGAACGAACCGTTGTACAAACATCTGATGTGAAATAAAAAATATTGACGTTAATTAAAATTCTGTTAGGAGAGATTAAACTGAACATATTTTCTAAAATAACATACAAAAATATATGATACGGAAAATAACAAAACTACTCTCTAATCTGTTGGTGTATTACAAATATTTGCTTTCAAACAGTTTCATCAGTTTACTCTTATTATTAGTGTCGAACATGTCATAAATATTCCATCGTCCTCGATTTGTTTCTGCTTCTGCAGACTTCGCCAAACAATTGCTGCAAAGAGACCAAGATATATCTGGTAAAATCCTGATTTGAATTAATTTACGAAACACTAACTTATTTATAACTACATCCAACTTAAAATTTATTCAAATTATGAATAATGTAATAACAGTATTTAAAGAATATCGAATTTTAAATTGAATTTTAGCAGTGGTAATATTATTTCCTAGTCCTGTTCGCTACTAATGTCTTCGTGACGATATTTCATATAGGATTCAAAATAAGTTAATTAGATATTTTCAGCTAAAAAATCCATAGCGCAATGTAATTATTTAAAATTTTACTTGATATTGATTTCAATTACAAATTATACTCAATTACACTGGGTCTTACCTTGGACTCACTAACAAATAAATTACGTAAAAAACAGATTTTTATACATATTTTGCTAAAAAAAACTTACAAACCGTATTTGAGGTAATGTTTTTTATAATATCTTACTCTTCTTTTTAACATAAATATAATTTGACAATTTAAACTATAAAACTTCAAGTACACCGGGATATGTACCAACAATAGATGATCGTATAATTAAAAGATATTTAGCAGGAACATTTATTCTATAGTATTTATTTCTTAATTCAGTTATTATAAACCCATATTTTGCATATTTCAAATACAAAAAGAAAAGAAAATAAAGTAATTATTTCGTAAATCAAAGATTGCAGCGACAATTATACTGACACAATTATAGAAACTAATATTATGACCTGATACAAACAATTATAATGTAAAGGTAAAAGTAGATATTACTTTATTATTTAGAAGTAAGTGTTCATATTAATATAAGAAATTAAAAAAATATTTCAAAAATATCAATAAAATTAATGGAAAATATAATACATTTTAATGTAAAATAATTTAGTGTTTCATATAATTTTGAAGTACTAAAATATTCATTTCTTAAATAGCAAAATTGTTTAAGATATATACTCACATCCCATTATAAGTAGTTACTTCTGCCTGTCGGTCCCACGATTGTCTTCCCATTTTTTATTGAATGTATATTCCTGATTCATAGGATATCGTGTAAGTAAGTACCTTGATATCTAATAAATTTGAAAACACAGCAGTCATAATGTGTTTTATTGTCTATTAATTCTTATAAATATTTTATCACTATATTTTAATAGCAGGTTTCAATTCACTATATTCATAATAGTGATGACTATATTAATTGTTGATTTTTAAAAGGCATAGGGCAAATATCAGTATGTCTATAACTTAGTGCAACTTAACATAGCTTTGGTAGGACCCTTTGATACAAGTGAATTTTGAGTTTAGCTCCAGTTCGCCTTCCTTTTATTGCAGCGTCTGGTACCTGACGCAGTCTAAGATTTGACTCCTAGAATTTGGAATCACGTTCGTCTAAAGAGATCCAAAGAAATTCGACGACGAGAATGCTCAAAACAAAACATTTACATCCTTTTAACGTCAGAGACACCTATAAATAGATGACTTGGTAGTCTCATTGTCCCATCAGGTACACAATTGAGGGCACTACGGTGTGATAGACATAATCTCTAAACACAGTGGGGCAATCGTGTTTTCTGCAAAAAAATATAATGAATAATACGACGTAACTTTTAGGCAATTGGAACACATAAAAGGATTTAAATGGTTGAGGACATCGAAAAAGTTCAGATGTTCATTGAAAAAAACCAGTCCAAGAGTTAGATTGGTTAAGAAACTAAAGTAAATATTGTAACCCCCAAAAACTTCTAAGGTGGCAAGATTTCCTCTTACAAACATACAAGCTTAACCTAAATTGTTGGTATAGGTAACTTGTTTCACTCATAAAACTATAGGTACATCTTTTCCTTACGAAATTTGACTCTAAATTAAATTTTTTATTGTGCAACGCAGAATATATTAGGACCTGTGTCTGGTACCTGAGGACTTGCCCAGGGCTATGTATGTCCTTTTTTTGACCAGTGAATATGGGTATTTCCCTTAATAGCTTAGGCATCCAAAAACTCCTTTTTAAAATTAGGAGAACTAAAATATATTACTACACTTTCGAGTTTACTCGATTTAGTTTAAAGTGATTTCTGATTTCAACAAGATTAATAACGAAATAGTTTATACTATTTTAATTAAATCCAGAAAACATCCTACAATTCTGTGACAGTAACTAATGAAATGTCATTACATGTTTCAATACAGGGTCTTCTTCGGCCAGCCTTTCATTTTAAAAGAAAGAACGTTGGTAAAACGTTCAAACATGACCATATTTTTTTAATATCGTTATAATCGCACAATAAAATAATATTAGAAAAAATCACCTTATAAAAACAGTTAATTTATAAAATTAAAATAACTTTTCCATTCCTCATAAAGGTACAAAAAGTACGATTAATTTATGGCAACATAAATTAAACACTAAATATTGCAAGTGTTTCTCTACTGAAATCAGAACAATGAGTGCGACTTAAGGAGTGTTACAATACACGAACTTGCCTTCAAAACACTGTTTACAAAGACAATGGCATCCAAATATCTTACTGACAAGTACATGCTTTTTAATTCGTTTCTACAACACCATTACAGACTAAGGACATTATAGGACATGTCCTATATATATATATATATATATATATATATATATATATATATATATATAAGTAGATAGTAATATGGGGTTCCTGGCGCACTTTCGGAGCCAACCGAAAAGCAATGTAAAATACTGTTCAATGTACCATAAAGGAAGCTGAGAAATAACACAGCAAATCTCAATGAAAAATTAACCGAATCTACAGTCGTTCGTCTCCAAAAGCGATCGGTACATTACTATCTACTCTGTGGAATGAAAAATTAACCGAATCTGAGCTTCTACTTTCTTAAGCTGTGCTTTGTAAAATGTTGTCAAATCTGCTACGAATAAAGGATTTATCTTAATAAAATTTAATCAATTTAAAACATTTTTACTAAAAACATACTGTACTTTAATAAAAAACTTTTCTACTAAATAAACAACATGAACTCACCAAGCTCTCTTCAGTTTCTAGCATTTCAAAAACTTACAAAGAAAGACAATTTTAACGAGTTCAACGAATTACCAAAACATTTTAAAGAACAGTTGATACTTTCCTTAAATGATACAGAATTCAAAGAACTTGTAAAGTCTTTTGCAGAAAAAACGTCTAATGGAGTGTTTTACTATCGGCAAAAAACTAAAAAAGTAAGGGATTACATATTTAATATAATTACGAAAGATATTGAAAAGAAAGTAAAAAATAAACAAACAGAGAGTTTTCATCGTTTTTTTTATGACATTTTTCCCATATTATACGTTCTTTCAAGATAATCAAGACTTAATTGATGAATTTCTTAGGAATTTTTGTGAGTATCAAGATTTATCAACACAATTCATTAAAGAGCATTATAGAATTTTTCTTATAGAATATAGCCACATTTTGTGTGAAACAAAAGGTATTACTGTAGATAATATTCCATGTGATTCCTATGAAGAAAGACACCAACTATGGTTATCAAAACAGTACTATGACGTGGGGAGGGACTGCAAGTTTTAGAGTTAAGACTTTATTCTACAAAGTTAATTGTTATAATTTCTTTATCTTTTATAGTCTTCTTTCCAGTAACAATCAAGTGTAATTTTTCATTTTTGTTTAATTCTTTAATCTTTTTTTCATCCAAAACAGTCAAAAATCTGTTCGGCAAGTGTACTTTACAATCTTCCAACTCGGCAATTATTGTAAACCCGAATTTATCTTTCATTTTCTCCAAATTCAAGATTCTATGTTTCTTCCTTTCTTCCAATTCATTTAACTTCTTATACTCTTTAAACTTACATTCTCCAATATCATTTAACTCTTTCAAGAACTCCATTTAAATAGAAAAAATTCAAAGTCAAAAAGTGCAAAACCATTACTCGGTCGACCTTTTCTCCTCCCTCTGTCTCTTTCTCTCTCCCTCTCTTTTTATGCCTATGACACGATCACTTCTGCCGTTTATAGGCTAGGATCTATATTCAGGCTAGAGAGAGAGAGAAGAGCGAGATACGGATAGAGAAATGGTTCCGGAATACGATCTGAATACTTCTGAACTTGGTGTTTCTCCGCTATGGCCACTCGCATTGAAACAGTTCAGAAGTAAACTTCCTAACCGACCAAACCGAATTCGCGGACATATATACTCAGCAACACAATACAACAGCCCATCGAGAAGTAAAAATTTAAGAAATTAATTTAAAATATAATTTGAAAATTACAAGTAACAAAATGTACGCATATTTAAAATAGGTAAAATTATCTAACATTTTGAAAAAGAAAATGTTATAATAGTAAACGGGAACACAATTTTTATTCTTAAAAGCAAATCTGCATTACCGACATTTTAGTTCCGAAAGATTGCGCTGTGTGTATCAATGACAGTCGAGGTGTGCTACTACAGACCGACCATCACGATAATCGCTTCGCATGCGTCATATCCGTAGTGATATCACGCCGTGAGAGGCGCAATCGTTGGTTTACAAGCACCATTTAGTTAAATAAATTTTTCTATCTAAATGGAGCGCGATAAAATATCATGTCCGTTCTGCAAAATAGAAATTTTAAGAAAAAACTATGATCGCCATTATAATTCTAAAAGTCATGAAAAAAACAAGCAAATTTACAATAATGAACTAAATTATTTAAGACAGTGGGCTAGAGAAAATAAAATTGCCGATCACGAAAACATGTTTAATATTGAGAAATTACGTGAATTAAAGAGAAATTTCAAAGTTGAAAAGAAAAATCTCGACCTATTTAATGATGAAAAACTTCATTCAATAGCTGAAAAGTTGGCTATCGGTACTAACGATAAAACCAAGTCTGAAATGATCGAAGAAATTGATAAAACTCTTAAAGTAAAATCCGAAAATATCATTGATGTAGAAGTTTTATCCTCAATACACGGTCTTTTCAAGCAATACATTTTAACAAACTTGAACGACAATTCCATGTCAATTTACAAATATCTTTCAATTATGCGGTCAGAAATTAAAAGTTTAATCGAGAAATTTCAAGAAAATGTTAAAAATATGAAGGGCTATCTCTCTTTGGAATGTGAATACGAACGAACTTTAGTGAATGGTGAACCGCAAACATGTCTAATGTATTTTACTATCAAAGCAGACGAAATCTTTGACGTAAACGACTTTATTACTAAGCAATTTAATAAATTAACACATCGAGAACAAACGAATAATCCAAATAAAGGTTCCGGATGGACATTTAAAAGTTGTAAACAACTAGTTTTGAGCCTTAACAAACACGAAATGATGAATGCAGGATCATACATCGATTTACCAAAGAATATCAAAGATAAAAAAGCTTGTATAAATATAAAAAATAGAGATGATTTTTGCTTTATTTACTCAATAAGATGTGCTATTGAAAAACCAGAAAGAGACTGTGAACGTGTAAAGCAATACGAAAAATTTGTGAATGACAAAATATTTTCAGGTTTTGAGTATCCAATGTCTCTGAAAGATATACAAATATTTGAAAAACGAAGCTACAATTCCAAGTATAAGTATCCAACAATGTCTATCAATGTCTACAGTTTTGATGAAAATATTAACATTGTTCCGTTACAAATTTCTGAAAAATATGACGCTGAAACAAACATTGATTTATTGTATGTTAAACAAGATGATAAATCTCATTATGTTTTGATAACCGATTTAAATAAGCTTGTTTCTTCGCAGTTGTCTAAACATAAAGAAAGAAAATTTTTGTGTAGAAGATGTTTAAGCCATTTTTACAAATCTGGAGATTTAACAGATCACTTAGAAATTTGTAAAAATCATGAAGTTTGTAAGCCAATTATGCCATTTCCAGGTCAAACAACTAAATTTACTAATTATCAAAAGAAATTTAACCATCCGTACGTAATTTATATGGACTTTGAGAGCATATTAGAAAAAATTCCGACATGCAAGAACAATCCACAAAGATCGACTACAACCAAGATTCAGAAGCATATTCCTTATGGTTTTACTCTATATTTAGTGTCAAATGTGACCAATCGCATGTACAAACCTATATGTTATAGAGCAAAAAATGAAGACGATTTGCCTAATGTTCCTGCAAAATTGTTTGAAGAACTTAATAAATTATCGAAATACATAGCTAAAAAGTATAATTCTAAGAATAAAATACCTATGAAATTGACCGAAGAAGAAGAATTAGCGTACCAAAATTCTAGTCTTTGCCACATTTGTGAAGAAATATCGTATCAAGATACAGAAAAAACTTTAGGTTTTATGCCAGATGATTGGTACGATGATACGTACAAGAAATGTAGAGATCATTGTCATTTGACTGGAAAGTTTCGAGGAGCAGCTCATAGAATTTGTAATCTAAATTTGAAATTTCCTCAGAATATTCCCGTTTTCTGTCACAATATGTCAAATTACGATACTCATTTGTACATAAAAGAATTGGCTAAGCAATATGGAAATGTTGATTTGATCGCAAACACCGATGAAAAATATATAAATTATTCTGTAAATTCTGGATACGGGTATGAGTTTGATGGTGACAAACCTAGAAAGTTCATAAAATTCTCTTTCGTGGACACATTTAGATTCATGGCCTCGTCTATTGAAAAATTAGCGAAAAATCTAAAGAAAGAAGACTTCAAACATACAAATCATTTTATACAGGATGGAAGAATATGAATGAAATTCTAAAAAGACAGCCAAATGACGAAGAAGAAATCTTTAAAATTCTATCTGGAAAAGGCATATTTCCCTATGAATTTATCGACAGTATTGAAAAACTTGATTACACAGAAGAATTGAGAATTCAAGATTTCTATTCCCTTTTGACAGACGAGAGCATATCTGAGAAAGATTATCAACACTACTTGAGCGTTTGGAACAAATTAAAAGAGAAAAATCTTGGAAATTACTCTGATCTCTATAACATTCAAGATGTTCTATTGCTCGCTGATATCTTTGAAAATTTTAGGAATATTTGTTTGAAATTGCTATAAGCTTGATCCAGCACACTATCTAACAGCTCCCAGTCTTGCATGGGATGCTATGTTAAAATTAACTAAAATCGAGCTTCAACTGATACACGATTACGATATGTATTTAATGATCGAAAAAGGTATTCGCGGAGGCATTTCTCAATGTATTAAACGATATGTGAAAGCAAATAACAAATATTTAAAAGATTTTGATAAGACAAAGCCCGAAAACTATTTACTCTATCTCGATGCTAATAACCTTTATGGGTATGGCCTCATGCAAAGTTTACCATACGGCGATATCAAGTGGATGGATCCTAAAACGTATACAAAAGAAGAGTGGCAAGAAACAATTTTAGAACTCACTGGCGACGAAGATTATGGCTATATTCTCGAAGTCGATCTTGGATATCCAACAAATTTACACGAACATCACAAGGATTTACCTCTTGCTCCAGAACATTTTAAAAACAAACTTTGCACAACTCTACTGGATAAAACTGAATACGTTGTTCATTCGAGAAATTTGAAGTTCTATTTGGAACAAGGTATGATTTTGAAACATGTGAATAGAGTTATTGCATTCGATCAGAAGCCTTTTATGAAAGAATATATTGATTTTAACACAAACATGAGAACCAAAGCTACAAGCGACTTTGAAAAGGACTTTTATAAGCTGATGAACAACTCAGTTTTTGGAAAATCTATGGAAAATGTGAGAAACAGATGTGATATTAAGCTTGGAAATGAAGAATTTTCAATGAAACAAGCTAAGAAAACAAATTTCAAATGCTTTAACATCTTTGACGACAACTGTATAGCGAGTCACATGTACAAACAAAAGGTTAAATTTAACAAACCGATTTACATAGGATTTTCAGTTCTCGACCTCTCAAAATTGCTAATGTACGAGTTTTATTACAACAAATTAAAGAAGTTTGATCCAGATTTGAATCTGTGTTACATGGATACAGACAGTTATTTTCTAGAATTGAAACGAGATCCTTTTAAAATTATTAAAGAAAATATAGATGACTTTGATACAAGTGATTATCCAAAAGATCATGAATGTTTCACTACTAAAAATAAGAAGGTAATAGGGAAATTCAAAGATGAGTTAAATAGCGAAGTTTTAGAAGAATTTTGTGGTTTAAGGTCTAAGATGTACTCGTACAAATATCTAGATAAAAACCCAGTTAGGTGTAAAGGAATTAAGAGAAGCGTTGTAAATAAAACAATAAATATCGAAAACTTGAAGAGATGTTTTGTTCGAAGATAAAGAAGAATTTAGGGAGATGACAGTCATCAAAAGTTATAAACATGAGTTGTACACTGTTACCATAAACAAGCTGGCACTGAACGCTAAAGATGATAAGAGAATTGTCCTAGAAAATAAGATCGATACAGTACCGTATGGCTATAAAAATGAAGCAAAATCTAATATATTAGATGAGTTAAATAAACTTGGAAACTTTGACATGTAAATGGAAGATGATTTGATTCACTGCCACAAGTGTAAAAAGAAAACGAAAAATATAGATTCAAAAATCGTTCAAACTCAAAATGGATTGTATAGAATTGCTGCAAAATGTTCAAAATGTAAGACAAACAAGAGTAAGTTTATAAAGAATCCAAATCCAAAACCTGTTAAGCAAGAATTGAAGACTAAAGATGAGATAGAGATTGAATCTCGAGAAATTCATGCACCAGTACGAAAAAAGTTTAAAAAGAGAAAAATTATAACATTAGGAATTGACGATTTATGGGCAGCAGATTTAGTTATAATGTCTAACTATTCAGATCAAAATGATGGATTTAAGTATATGTTAAATGTTATTGATACTTTCTCAAAATATGCTTGGTCAAGAGCTATCAAAAGAAAAAACGGCAAGGATATTTCAAAAGCTTTCGAAGATATAGTAAAAGATGCCATAAGGATCAATCACAAACCTCCTAACCTACTTCATACAGATAAGGGTTTAAAGTTTAAAAATAAAGAATTTAACGATGTTTTGAGGAAATACAACATTAAGATTTATCATACTGAAAACGAAGAGAAATCAAGTATTGTAGAGAGATATAACAGAACTCAAAATGAGAGAATGAAAGTAATTTTTGAGATTAATAAAAACTTTAAATGGTTCGATATTCTTCAAAAAATCGTAAACAATTATAACGATACAGTTCACAGCACAATCAAAATGAAACCGAAAGACGTAGATAAGGATGCAGAAAAGGAGTTATTAGAGACCGTTTTCAAGTATGTTCCACCTGAAATTCACACGAAAACTAAATTTAAAGTCAATGATCATGTAAGAATTGTTAGTAAAAAACAAACATTTTCGAACAAATATAAGAACAATTGGTCAAGAGAAATCTTTGTGATTTATCAAATTAATAACACAGATCCTGTAACTTATAGTATAAAAGATTTAAATAATGAAGAAATAACCGGAAAGTTTTATGAATATGAATTGAGAAAGTCAAAGATTTTTTTCTATATAAATGGGAGGCCCAAAAGAAATGTTCAATGTGCAAAGAATTAAAAGGTTTTGAAGAATTTTATAAAGATAAGAATAGAAAAGATGGAATTAATTATAATTGTAAAGATTGTTATAGGAAGTATCATAAAAGAGCTGTATGATAAAATAGAAAAATTAACTTTGGAAGAGAAAGAATGTCTTAAATGTAAAGAAACTAAAAAAATTTCAGAGTTTAATAGTGATCACTATAGTAGAGATAAGAAAGACTCATATTGTAAAGATTGTGTAAAGAAGAATCACCATAGATTATATTATGAAGATACTCAATGTGAATGTGGAAGAACTATAAAATGGTTAAATAATTATCAAAAACATTTACAAAACCAAATATCATAAGTTAAGAGTTTAACATTTTCATTGTGTAATAATTTTTTCTATTTAAAATGGAGTCTCAAAAGAAATGTACAAAGTGTCAAGAAGAGAATAGAAAAGACTGTTATTGTAAGGAATTATATGATAAAATGAACAAATTAACTTTAGAAGAGAAAAAGTGTTACTTTTGTAAAGAAATTAAAAATATTTCTGAATTTAATAACTGGCAGTATAGTAAAGATAGAAAAGATGCTTTTTGCAAAGATTGTGCTAAAAAAATTTTCAGCGAAAGTTATAAAAACGAAATGCCTTGTGAATATGAAAAAAAGATTTTCCAATGGTTACCTAGTTATGCTAAACATTTACAAACAAAATATAATAAATCGAGAGTTTTTAGTAAAATTTAGAAACATTTTCATCGTGTAATTTAGATATTCTATAAATCAGTCGAGATTCTGCCATATTTGTAGTAAAATGATTTCCGTTGTATAAAATATTCAAAGATTCTTTCATTTGGTTGTAGAGATTTATACTATTTGGATCTCCTTGTCTTAATAAAATTTCCATTTCTGGGTAATCAATTTCAAGTTCTTTCAATCTTTTCGGTATTTCTCTCTTTTGAGCTCTGATAACGTAATAAGGATATTCCCACATGTGATTCTTCTTAATTAATACAAAAACATGGTGTTTTTTCTTAGCAAAATCTTTACAAACAAGGTCTGGTTTCATTAAGTCAATTTTTACACTTTGTTTTGCGATTATTTCCGTTTTTATTTCATCTTTAATTTGCAAGTGTTTAACTTCGTCCTCTAAATATTTAATCTTGTTTTCAAGTTTGTACACACCAAATTTACGAATACTTGGTAAAACTTCTTCTAAAACCCAATCTTGAAACATTTCTGCTATTTTCATTTTAGATTTCAAGATTAAAGAATATATGCCTGCTTCATTTATGAAAACAGTGTTTTTTTTGAAAGTTTGAAGGCGGGGGCGAATCACCCCTACCTTCAGAATGTATGTTTTTGAAGCTTTTTTTTATATTTTTCTTTGACATGTTCTTTAATTGCTTTCTTCGTATCTTTATATTCTAACACCTCTGCAACATCTTTCGCCTTAAACCAAAATTCATTATTTTCGTCAACAAATGTTAAAATTTCTTTATTATTGAATTTGAGTAGATTCACAACTGACTCCATTTAGATAGAAAAAAAATTTAACTAGTAATTTTTATTTCAGAATAAAGCCCAGATTCATTGATAAAAACAGGGTCAGGATGAAGATTGTTAAGGGGTCTATGGGATAGACTCCTGTAATTTATACATTCAAAAGTTGTTTTCTTGAAAATTTGAAGGTAAGAACGATTCGTTCCCCCCTTGATTCATCATTCTTTCGACAATCTTAAATATATTGTTGTTTTACTCTCATTATTTAATAAATTTCCCTCAGAGTCTTGAACAGTTAAGACGATTTTTTGAATTCTTTTCATATTTTTTCTAATTGGAATATAATCGATTTCATTCGGTTTTTCACTGATTTTTGATCCATAAGCAACATTTGGGAAAAATGTGTACAAAATTTCAGATTCTTTGTGTAAGTGTTCGGTATGATTTTCAAAACTAGGTTCAACGAGATTACAATGTACTTCAATTACATCAAACGGTCTAAATTTTGGCGTTTTATTTCCTAAATATACCTGATTTGGCTCAATAGTTTCTTGAACAAACCCTAACAATTCCACAATAATTGCTGAAAACATTATTCTTACTGGTGATTTTATTTGAATTTTATTAGAGAGATAATTTTTTTTTTGCATTTCAAACTTGTTTTCGTCGTCAAAGTTTAAAGATTTATCTGATTGTTTGAATGTTTTCAGATAATTTTTAAGGGAATTTTTTATTTGATCGAAAGTATAATATCCTTTGTTTAAACCATAATATTTTGTTATGTTCTTCTCACTAAATCCTATACAATAAGGAGAACTTTCACTAATATTTATTACAAAATTGTCAGAATAAAAGCCGCTTAAACCGATAAAATAATTTGATTCTTCCTCTAAGTGTATAGGATGTTCCAAGTTTAAAACTAATTTAGAGCTTTCTGAAGTCAACTTGAACAGCTTCATTTTCGCAAGCGTTGCTTCAAGATGAAAATCTTCTATTTAAATGGAGAAATTTTTAAAGCAAAAAGATCAGATAAAACTTCAAACGTTTGAAGAAAATAAGAAAGATCAACCAATCAGATTGTTAATTGTTGGTTCAAGTGGATGTGGAAAAACAACTTTATTATTGAATTTTATCTACAATAGGTTGATTCCTTATTCCAATTTGTATGTTTTTAGTAAATCTTTAGAACAAGACGCCTATAAAAAAATTACAAGAAAGATTTGAAAATATTGAGAAAAACTTAAACAAAAAAATATCACATTTTTATAATGCCTCTGAGGACATAGTTCCATTAAGCGAGTGAAAAACCAAATTCTTTAATCGTTTTCGATGATTGTATTTTAGAAAATCAAGACGTTATTAAGGAATATTTCGTAATGTCTCGTCACAAAAACATATCTTGTATCTATCTTTCCCAATGCTTTTCAAAGGTTGATAAACAAGTTATTAGAAATAACCTGAATATGTTGTGTATTTTTAAGCAAGATGATCACTATTCGAGAAAGATTTATAACAATTATGTGGGATCTGATATGAGTTTTAACCACTTTATTGAGTTATGTGATAAAATTTGGAAGGAAGACTACGGATTTTTAACTATTAATCTAACTTTGAAGCCTAAAAATGGCAAATATTTGAATAAATTTTCCAATATAAACGTGTGATAATCTAGTTGTTTTCATGTTTTTACGTTCACGTTCCACGTTTCGTGTTCTCGTTTCGTGTTCACGTTTCCACGTTCCACGTTCACGTTTTACGTTCCGTGTTCTCGTTTCGTGTTCACGTTTCCACGTTCCACGTTCACGTTTTACGTTCCGTGTTCACGTTTCGTGTTCTCGTTTTCACGTTTCGTGTTCACGTTTCCACGTTCCACGTTTACGTTTTACGTTCCGTGTTCACGTTTTTACGTTCCACGTTTCGTGTTCTCGTTTCGTGTTCACGTTTCCACGTTCCACGTTTACGTTTCAAAATTTTCCTAAATAAATGGCGAACGTAACTTCAGAAGAAGCAAAAAAAACTTGATCAAATAGAAAAGAAATTAATCAAAGAATTTAAAGAACAGATTCGAATTGATGAAAAAAGAACAAGAATTTATTCAAAAAATTAATCAACCTGTAACATCTGCAATAAAAAATGTTGAGGGCAAAATTGAAAATGTTTTAAGCGATAATCAAAATTTGATGAATTTGGTTCCAGTTGTACGACAATTTGCTGATATTTCGATACCAGAATCTGAGTTTTGAATTGCCAAAATTACCATCTTCAACACCATTTAGACCTCGAATCATTGAAGACTCTACCATAGTTGAACCAATAAGTCCTGGAACAACGGATATAATAATTGGTGAAATTGGTAAAAAATTTCTTCCTAGAGCAAAGGATGATAAATTTTGGTTTGTATTGGGACAGAAAAAAAGAAAAGTTTTATGATTGGAAATTTGCCCGTGAATTTTGAGCATAATGATATCATTATTAATGAAAAAACATATGAAGGAACTCAAGGTTTATGGAGATTATTAACAGGCACTGATGTTCCAAAAGACGGTTTATATTCTGAAGAAGACTTGAAAAAGTATACTGAAATTTTATGGAAATCTGATTCAATTTACAAAAATAATGATCCATCAACTAAGAAACCAAAGTCAAGTAAAGGTAAAAAAATATCTCAATTTGATTAAACCAATTTGGGAAAAAAGAATCGAAGGATCAGGTGTGAGAAAATACAGTGATAATAAGATTGAATACAGATATATCGACGATTTGACAAAACTCGATGGAATTATTAATTATATTTATGCTCAAGAAAAGGCTGGAAACAACAATTTTTTTGAACGAAAAGAAAAGCGATTAAAGATTTTATTTCGAACAAACTTGATGAAATGATTGAAAAACCTGATGGAATTAAATATTTAAAACGAGTTTTTGCCGGCAATAAGTTCATCTATGATTGAGGGTAGTGGACTTTTGAATGATTTTATCAACAATTTACCTTTTGAATTACACGTACCAACTTATCAGTATCTGGGGCCTGGCACAAAACTCGAAAAAAGACTAAAAAGAGGAGATCCTGGTATAAAATAAATTAGATCAAGCTGCTATGGAACACGATATTTTTTATGCAAAACATAGAGACACAAATTCCAGACATATAGCAGATAAAGTTTTGCAAGATAAGGCAATGGATAGATTTTTATCAAAAGATGCTAGTTTAGGTGAAAGATTTGTTGCGCTTCCAACAGCTGGAGCAATGTTTTTGAAGAGAAAACTAGGAATGGGAATCGAAGAGAACTTGAAATTTTAACTATATAAATGGAGGTGAACGTAAACTTCAGCAAAAATCAGAAAGAAAAAATAAAATCCGCTTTTAAGAAGAAAAATACCCGTTAGTATTCAATTTAAAATAGATCAACTAAAAAATGGCGAAGATAAGATATTTTTAACAAATAGACAATACAATAAACTCGAAAAACATAAGAAAAACAATAAAGGAACCAGAATAGAATTTTCTTATAATCAGTTGAGAGAACTTAAAAATGGTGGACTTTTGAAAGATTTATTAGATTTTGGAGAAAATATTCCAGTTGTTAAAAATGTTGTTCCTTATGTTCGTAAAGCTGCTCCAATCGTTAAAAAAGATGTGATTCCTATTGTTCGAAACATTTTAAATTGGTTAGATAAAGAGTTGGAAGATGTTACAGGATCTGGATTAGATGAAAAAACTTTGAATTACGTGAAATCAAACATTGAAAAAAAAAATTTAAACCTTTAACATTCGGGGAATTGGAAGAAATCTGCAAAAATATTAAACATTTTAGAGGAATCTTCATGAGAGATACATTACCTGAAAAAGTTAAGAAATTTGAATGTGGAATTGTGAATTTAGACTCGATTATGGGAAGTGGAACGCATTGGATTTGTTATTATAAAAATGATAAGAATGCATGTTATTTTGATTCGTATGGAAGAATTGAGGACAAACCACCTATAGAATTGATTAAATATTTGAAAAAATCAAGCGTCTACTACAATGATTCTCAGATTCAAGACTATAAAGATCCCCCAATTTGTGGTCATTTATGTGTTTTTGTGTTGAATGAACTGAGTAATGGTAAAGATTTTAAAGAAGTTGTTAACAAATTATTGCTTAATAAATATGGATTCACAAAATATTTTTGACGTATTTGGAACACAAATTATTCAAAATGTAGATAATAGTTTGAATTTTGATAGTTTGAGAAATGAGTTTGATAACAAGTTAGAAAATTTATTACAAAACCTTCCAGATTCAGATATGTTTGCTGTCGAGATTGAAGATTTTAAAGCAGAATATGATAACAAACTTGCAAATTTCATGAGTTCAAATGAAGTTGCTGATAAAATAAAAACATTGGAAAAAGAAGTTGATGATGGTGTAAAAAAATTATTTACCATATTAATGTCTCATATCGAAAAAGCTGATAAAATTACTGAAGCGATCAAAGTTGAAAAGAATTATGTTAGTTTGGCTAATAAGAAAAGAATTGTCGGTGTTCGACCTGGTATTGACAAACATGATGTTGTTGTTAAAGAGCAAATTTTGAAACCTCTAAAATTATCAGAAAACATCGATATTGTTGATTTACATGATCCGAATGTTAAAAATGCCTTAGATTTTAAAGGGAAAAGAATTAGCGGTGTTAGTAAAGGAATTAATCCATTTGATGTTGTTGTAATGATTCAATTAGAAGATCCTATTAAAATGTTTAATGAACTAAAACAAAACTATGAGAATCATAAACAGCATGTTAAAGATTTTACAACAGAAGTCTATGAAAAACTTGATGAAAGAAGTAAAAGATCAGTAGACGATGTTGGTGAATTACTTGATAAAGTAAATAAACTAGAAGAAAACTTTAATACATATAAAAATGATGTTAATGTATTAGTTGGTGAAGTAATTAATTCTGGAAGATTTTGATACACATTTCAATGAGAAAGTAAACTTTTTTAAAGATTTTGGTACACGTTTCAATGAGAAAGCAACACATAATAATGAATTACTTAAAAGTATAGATGATCGATACTCTTTATATCTCGATAAAGTAAATAAACTAGAAGAAAACTTTAATAAATTTAAAGAAGATGTCGATAAAACTTTTGAAAACATCGACAACAGATTTAATGGAGTAGGTGGTTACGATGACTAATTTTCCTTATATAAATGGCGCTCATATATTGTGTGAGATGTAAAGAGAAAACTGCCACAAACGATATAAAATACTATGCAAACATCAATGGAGTTAAAAGAATTTCTGGAAAATGTGCTGAATGTAACGCAAAAAAGAGCCAATTTATAAAAACTTGATTTTGAAATTTTTTCTTAATAAATAGAGATGGCGGGACATTACAGTGCTTTCGATCTTTTTATCATGCAACACGAAAGAGATTTGAAAAAAGAACATTGGGATGACATTTCTCAAAAATATGAATTATCCGAAGATATGATGAGATTATACGTAAACAAATTGAATTGGTATAACATTGCAAAATATCAAACTTTATCATCAGAGTTCATTCAAGAAAATATACATTATCAATTAAAAGATCATATGTCTGTTCTTTGTCTCTATCAACACTTGAGTATAAAGTTTTTGGATGAAAATAAAGATACAGTTGATTGGAACAATATTATAGATAGCGGTTACTATCCTGTGCAGATTTTATTGAAATATGTGACCGAGATCGCAAAATTTAAGGAAGAGAATCCTGAATATGACGAAGTAGATCATTAAAAATGACTCTAATCTTTTTAATTATTTTACTAAAATTTATATCTTTTCTTATAAAAACGTACATTAGATCGATGAAAAAATGATACACGATGTTTAAAATTTCTAAATTTTCTCTTATTAAATGGCGGACTACAGAAAATATGCTAGTGATATTGAAAGGGCGGAGTTTAAAAAATTTCTATCCAATTAGTAAACAACATTTGAATGAACCGAATAAAAGAACTGAGTTTAATATTGATTTTGGAGATAACTTTTGCTCGTCTAACTTCCAGTTTTATATTTCTGGAACTTTAACAAAACAAGATGGTCAAGCATATCTTGGAACTGATAATGTTAGATTAATCGATAATTTTATACCGTTTTTATTTTTTAAGATTGAAGTAAGAAAACACAATAAATTGATAGAAGAAGTCGAAAACTGTGGCCAATTAAGCACAATTAAAGGAACTATTTCGTATTCAAAAAGTGATGTTATTTCTCAAACTTCTAATGGCTTTGAATCAGATTTTAAATTTGGTGTTTTTGAAGCAGCTGGAAATTTATCTCATTTTGGATTAGGATTTTTTGAAAATGTTACTATTCCGATCTATAAAGGAGGATTTTATCTAAGTTTTATAAGAGCAGAAGACGATGATGTGATTCTGAAGACTACAACTGGAAATGTTATGCCTGTTGATGGAAAAAATAACAATTACAGATTTTTTTATTAGAGTTCCAATGATTGATTATAAAACCACGAGTAAAATTAGGTTGATTGATGAAATTACAAAAAGTCAAAACATTATGTTTAATTTTCTAGATTGGCAATGTATTGAACAAAAAGGTATTTCCGGAACAACTTATTCGTTCGATATCACAAATATTTATAGAAATATCTTCAATCCCAAGTTCGTTATCATAGGTTTTCAAACAGATAGACAGAATAATCAAGAAAAAAATCCTTCAAAGTTTGATAGTTTGGATGTAAAAAATATCAGAGTAAAATTGAACGGTTCTTATTATCCAGATGAATTACAAAATTTAAACATTTCCGGAGGTCTTTTCAGAATCATGTATCAGATGTATCAAGATTTTAAGAAAGTTTACTGTAATAATAAGGAAATGTATTACAATCCTAAAGAATTTTTAGCGAATAGACCTATTTATGTCATTGATACAACAAAGAGTTTGACAAATATTTCTGGTTCAAAGAACGATATAATTATCAATATGGATTTTCAAAAAGCTGTTACAAACGCGATTTGTTATGTTGTTGTTGTCTCTGAGAAATTTTTAGCCTATGATGTGATTAAGAACGATATTAGAGAAATTCAGTAGTTAATGATGTTCATATTATTCTCTTTCATTCCTTCTAATATTTCAAAAATATACTCTTTCGCCACTGAAAAATCCCGATTTCTCCCGTAATAATCTTTATAATCGTACACATAATATCCTAAATAGTTGTACAATAGAATGAAATTATTTCTATTTATCTCTGTTGTAGAAATGTAAACACAAACATTTGCGCTGAAAAATTTATATCTCTGCAGACTTAGTTCCATAATCTCCATTTATAAAAAAATCTTTTTGTTTAAATGGAAGAGTATAATGCCAACTGTTACAAGTGTTCTAATAGAGGAGAAATTATCGATAAAAGATATTTAGTTTGTAGAGGTTGTAATTTAATTTTGTTAGAAAGACCTAAACCTAAGAAATTTCGAAATAAATTAACACATTTGAATAACCTGCTTACAAAATTGCAATATGGAGACAAGATGCAAACAAAATTTGTTACAGAATTTAGAAAACAGAATAAAAAATTTTTACTTATCTCTTGGAACCATTGACAAAATTATTTTCCTTTTCAAAGAATACATTAGGTTTGTAGGTATCGATACACACGTTTATTATGAAAAGATATTACCTGTATTTTTTCATTATCTGGATGTTGAATTTGTTTATGATTTTGAACCAGAAATCCTCGATGATTTTATAGTACATTTGGAGAAATTAAACGAAGAACCTCTTGAAAAGAATGCGGTTTTACTCACATTCTCCCCGACTTCTCGAGTGAAGGTTAGCGAATTTCATTTTTTCCGTCTTTAAATTTTTTCTATTTAAATGGAGTTCTTGAAGGAGTTAAATGATATTGGAGAATGTAAGTTTAAAGAGTATAAGAAGTTAAATGAATTGGAAGAAAGGAAGAAACATAGAATCTTGAATTTGGAGAAAATGAAAGATAAATTCGGGTTTACAATAATTGCCGAGTTGGAAGATTGTAAAGTACACTTGCCGAACAGATTTTTGACTGTTTTGGATGAGAAAAAGATTAAAGAATTAAACAAAAATGAAAAATTACACTTGATTGTTACTGGAAAAAAGACTATTAAAGATAAAGACTGTGTTACAATTAACTTTGTAGAATAAAGATTTTTTATTAAGATTTCTGGATTTTTTCATTAAAACAGCTTATAAATGTAGAAGCAAACATTGAACAGTAAAACAGCTAAAGATTCGGTTATTTAACATTCGTGCTTTCCTGTTAGATTTCTTAGATTTTTTATGGTTCAATGGACAGTATTTTACATTGATTTTCTGACTGTCCCAAAAGTGCGCCAGAACCGCCATATTCATATCTACTTATATATATATATATATATATATATATATATATATATGTCCTATAATGTCCTTATATATATATATATATATATATATATATATATATATATATATATATATATATATATATATATATATATATATATATAATTTAGCTCCTTAATATATTCCTTAATATTTCAAGAAATAAATGTAAGTTAAACTTACTAGTGATATGACAAATAATACAGTACTGGTTAATCGTAATTCAATAAGGTAATTAATTCAGGAAACATATTGTATCGGTATTGCTGAACTACATTTACTCTTAGTATATGTCCTACAGTAACTAAATTAAATCTTACAGCTGTGGTAAATTTAAAAGTCACACAAAGTTTTGCAGAAACTATTATGTTGTTTAATGGATGAAACAATAGACAAGAGAAACTCAGTCTATAACACTGAAGAGAGTAAGATTGTTCGGAGATGTTTGCACAAGGAACAGATGTTTCAATTCAAAAGAAAACTTATCGACTGAGGTAACTGCTGTCCATTGCCGTTCCATCTCACCAGATTGGATTTAGTTACTGTTTTATTGCTGCTTAAATGTTTAAATAGTTGTGATTCATCAAGTGTATGTCCTGTTTAGAATTTAAATAAAATCAAACATGCAAAAAAACTATTTGTGCATGAGTTGATTACAGCTTGCTCTTGTAAAGTTTTATGTCTTTTAATAATTGGAAACTATTTAATACTACAATATCACACTAGGATTAACAAACGTCTGTGATATATAAAAAGGATCTGTAACATAAAGTGAATCTGCAAAGTATGATTTTTTTGCTATTACAGTAACATTAAGGAGTGTTAAGCTAAAACGTAACTACTATTTCTGTTGAAGTAACCAATTATACTTTACGCGTCGCGCCATACGTACATCATGAATAAAAATATATATATATATATATATATATATATATATATATATATATATATATACAGTATTATATTATATTTGTGTCAACTCCATGTACGTCTAAGAGATACCTCTGCCAAAATAAAATCTAAGAGCATTTCCTTAGACCTCATCTCCATTTATCTCATCCAGGAATACAGGGGCTTACTCGTAGCAATGAGTCCATTTACGTGATGAAGAACTGAAGAGTATGGCTCCTGACCTATGCTGAAACAACCCACTAACAAAAGAACTTTACTCAGACCACCACCATGACAGGACAGAGTTTATCCCCGAGGACGTACGGTATTTTCAGAAAACCTCGTAATGATATAATCAAATCTGGTAATCTTGTGGTCGCTGTTAACTTACTCATACGAACTAAACGCCCTGTAGATAAAAACAATACAGCAGATAGTTTTAAATTCCATCTAGTAATCTCAAAAGTCAATTTAATAATATTACGATAGCTTCATTATAATTTACGTCTTGTTACTAACCTCGGATATATATATAACGTTAATTTAATTATCCGTAAATAAAAAAAATAGTGGAGAGGAAAAATAATTATAGAATGGATAACTCTTCTGAACGTAGTTGTACTACAATTGTTCCCCTTATATTCTACAGTGTCACATCCTATATGATCACTGTACCTAAGTCATGACAGCAGCACAACGCTAGCTTTATGTTACCGCGGTTTTCAGAGGACGTTTTAGGATTAATGTGTTTAAAATTTATATTTTTGTTCCTGCACTTGTCGTATCACAAATTAAAGTTTTTATAAAACCGTCCTATGTATTGATTTTCCGCAAAAATTTTATGGTGAGACGGTTTACGTAATTCTGATGTTAAAGTTTAGAGCAGATGAATAATTAAATACATTTTTAGTACGATACTTTACTTTAATTATTAGTGAAACAAGTGATATAAATGGGAGTGGTTATATTATATGTTTATAACAGATACGTAAATATCTTGCCAGCTAGTGTAAAAAAATAGAGATGTATGGTGCTGAAAACATATGGTTAGTCAATTTCAGGGTTAACTATAATTTATATTGCACACAAATAAATTTATAAACTGTAAAGAACCCCTTAAATTATACTCCATTATTCTATACAATAAGTCCTAAATTTATCTCCAATTTGAAATCTTGATCCATTGAAAATCGTCACAAGTAAATGCAATAGTCAAAATTTCTCAAAAAATATATTATCTTTAAGCTTATCCTTATTTACGTGAATAACACAACCACGCTGATAGTCAAAGCAATCTTATTGTTAAGGTATCACTTATTAATTTTTAAATTAAATCGAAGGCAATAGATAATAATGATAAACTCATGAAGTATATTTATTTGGAGTTTAATGGAGTTTTGAGAAACTGCAAAAAGTGAGAAAAACTATAAGAAACTGCGTCACAGAAATATATGTTTGGGGGGATATATCTGTTCATACTTCGTAGGCAAAAAACTTTTGTCTCGACAACCGACATATTTATCAATAGGACAATCGATAGTAGAATAATGAAACCAAATTAAGCTGAAGTACAACATTGAAAAAATAAATTTAATATCAGAGTTTTACTAGTTATGATAAAGACTGTGACGATTTAACTTACCGACGATACCATGAAAGTATCTACCAAATCTAAATAGGATTTTTTAAGTTTTGTAGAAATGTTTTAAATTTAATTATCGATGACATGGTTCCTAAAACTTATATATATATATATATATATATATATATAATATATATTATATATATATATATATATATATATAACTTTTGTATATCAGAAAAATATTTAGTTTGTTAATTAAGACTAATGTTAAAATTGTTTTAATTTTAATTTGTAACATGTTAGGAACTATAATTTTGACAGATATTGAATGAGGTAGCCAATGGTATGAAAAATACTACTAACAGAAACCAATTTCAAACATAATTTTACCGTTAAACACTATAATTCGTATTTGGTTCAACTACGTATTACCTGTACGTTGCACACAATATAAAACTGTGTACTCATTTTAAAATTAAATGTGTAAAATATCCAAAATAAACTAAATGAAACTTTACCTCTCCATAAGATTGGAATTGCATTTTAACACGTAAATGTATGTATCAAAGGTTACGGCATAATATCATTTAGTAGCCATAACAAAATTAATTATTTATAAACAGGTTTCGTGATATTTTGAAAACATATTTGAGAAGTATTGTGTAAGTAATGCAAAATTTATAATTTAATATTATAATTTTACAATTTATATTCATTTAGAATGTAATAATAATATTGTATCACAACAACCATCTCTAGAAAAAATGACATTTTTATTTATTATTTTTCTATTTTGTAATGTATAAGTATCCCAATATTTCTTAAGGAATACAGGTAGTTATAACTTTAATTATGATAATAACTGTTAATAAAGAAGACAAAGGAGTTCGTGAGATGTAAGGAAACACGCGATGAAAGCTTTTCTCAATGTTTGTTTCTGGAGATATGAGAGGAGCACTTTCCTGGTTGTTTTAGCTGAACTGAAACAGTCGCTTCTGTTAGGTCTCATTTTATGAGTAGCACCTTCATTGCAGTGTCACCTTTTATAACCATGTTTCATTCATTTTATAAGATAATTATTTAATCATCCCCAAGGAACTTAAGATGTAAGTTCTAAACAAATTATTATTTCTTGCGTATTTTAATAAAAAGAAAACTATTAAATTATACTTAACCAAAAGTTAAACTTTAATCATGTTCTTCAAAACTAGTCTATACTCTATACATAATATATAGGTTTCAGCAAATTAAAAATATTTTTTTCAAAAGAACGAATTACTTATATTAGTCGTATAAAAATACGAAATTCAATCTTTTCTATATAGGAATAATAAATAATCTAAAACATAAAATTTACTTGCATATTAATAAAAACAGATTATTGAAAAGGATGACCCAAAAATTAAATTCTTATTTGACACATCCCTGTAAATCTTCCGAACTTTTAAAATTACGAAGATACTTCTACAGATTTAACATTGTATCCATATTTAATAAATCACTAGCAGTTGCCCGCGGCTTCACTCGCAATTTCCTGTTAAAAGCAGTACACTATATTCACGTATTCTTTTTCTACCACATTCTAAATACTCGTGACATAATTGATAATCGTTCCTTAGTGATACTCTTGGGCACATTATACGACTCTTGGGTGCCATATTTACTGCCTCTATTTTCGTGGTTTTTGCTAGGTGTTGATACGTTATTCAATACAATTAATGGATGGATTTAGATAAACTAATTAGGTTTTAAAGAATAAAATTTGGTCTGTTAAAATTAATTTTCTGTATAAGATATTTCCAGTATTATTGTGGTGTTTGCCTTGTGCTGTGATAAATAAAATATATCGACAAAAACCAATTTCGATTATAAAGCGTCTTCTTTCTGCTCTTTTCATTTACCTCCTATCTAACCATATTATCCAGATTACCTTATGTCCAGACATTTAGGGGGTTTTGAGGTGGTTTTTTATAACAACGTTTAATAGTATTTTCATTGCATTACACAGTTTATTGATCATTGGTGTAAACTAAATTTGAAATTAGGCAATAACTTCTTCTATGCAATCTACATTACATTACTGATCATGCACGTTACAATAATAATTTTCTTAATTTTATATGTAATTAAATGTTTCTGCCTCTTTGATGAACTTCAGCTTACTAACTATCACTTCACTTTGTATTACCTGTGGTAGCGCAGTTTGCCGGATCGAAGGAAAAGGATTACAAAATCAATAACAGAATATAAATTAAATATTGATTAAATAAACAATTTAAAGATATATATATATATATATATATATATATATATTAGTCTTGATATTAGTAAGATTAGTCTTGATATTTACTCAGATCCAACACTTAATATTTAATCAATTATCCAAAACTATTCTATACAAAATTAATATTTACCATAAATCAATAAAGAAGGTTTATATCAAGTATTAGTAAATTAATTGATTATTTCTTAAAAAATTTACTATTTATATTTATCATATACAAATTCAAATATTTGATCACATCTAAATAGGAATAATAAATGTTAAGATAAATTATTTTTAGTTCATAATTAAACCTTAAATAAGCCTATAGAGATTATTCTAAAATTAAATTATTTTTATATCCCATTTGATATATTCTTGTAAAAATGCAACTTACAGTAGATTGATTAAAGTTAAAATACTGTATGATATTTGTCACACAAAACTCGTTAAGGATTACAAGTTAATCTAAACAGACACACTGACCGTTTGCAATACTAATACTCATTTGCATAAATTAGAATTATCTCTTTAGAATTATCGAGAATGCCTGCAGTATTTAACTAAATTTAGAATGAAATTTATAAAATTATTAAACATTGTTGCCTGTAAATCACATTTTAAGTTGAAAGAGAATTTATTGAATTACAAAACGCATTAAGTTATTGAAAGTTTTTAGATTAGCAATAATATAAGAAACATTTTTGGGCACCTTTCATTTGTTGTAGTAAACCATCAATAATATTTTACATCAGTAATGAAATTCCTTCAATTAAATATTTTAGATGTACTTATTAGTTTTAAATGTCATTGAATAAATTAAAAACATAACGACAATTGAAAATATTACAAAACATTACGTGTAGTGAATTTTAGGAGAAAACTCTTAGATAACTGAAATCCACACAAAAAAGCTTTAGTGAGAAGGGATGATGCCATGGGACTTTGCGTTTAGCACTCGTGCAGTGTCTGAATGTAACATAAATGTTTTTATTATCTTGAAATCTGTAGTCATGTTGGTCTGAAGAGATAAAAAAAAGTCGGTAACGAAGAAGTTCAATTAAAAACACTTCTTTTAGAGATCAGAAATATAAAGGAACATATTTAATGTAGATGAAGAGGTCCTCAATATGTCTCATCACGTACACAATAATTGAGAGTCACAAATAGTTTCATTTCTTTAAAAGAAATACTAGGTTCGATGATTCTGAATGTCACTGCATGGATTTGGCTGAGAGGTAGAAAATATTTTTATATTATTTATTATACAAAACAGAAGTTTGTAAACAGATACGAATACAAGTACTTGCTATTTTTTCACACCTCCATGTTTATAACTATGTATTGAATTTATATGAATATTATTTACAATCTATTTTGGTAAAGAATATTAATGTAAATCCACCTAATACGAGATAACAAGAAAAATTGATCAGTTGACTTTAATAACATTCTATAAGATCCTTCTAAGCTGTGTTATGTTAGTTTATTTTACATAGACAAAACAGGATTTGATTACAGTGAATATTCCCTATAAATTCAATAACGTAATGCATCATGAATGAGATTAGCTATGGAATTTAAATTTGGTATATATTGCTTAAATACCATTTGGAGAGTAAATACTTTCCTTCATTTTGTCTGTGAAACTGTGCCTGTTTTTCCACTGGATGTATTATAAATAATGTTGTAATTTGTTTTAGAAATTAGCATGCATTGTTATTTCTAATTAGACATCATCATGTTTGAAGGATTAGAAGTTGCTCTACGGAATATTAATTACCTTCCAACTGTATCAGCAAGCTATCAGAAGAAAAATGTCATTTACAGTCCTCAAACTTCGGTTTAATTTTCCGCGAATTATATCACTTTAGTCGGCTGGCAGAATGTCACTTCTGTCTGGTTAGAGGCATTATAATTTTGTTTCCCTCTTAATGTCTGTCTGCTAGCAGGGCATCTCAAGAATGAAATTAACTTTTGACTGGAAACTATGCACTCAACTTAAGCAAATCTTGTTAGGCATGGTGTCTCGTACTCTTACATTATAGTAAATAATATCAAATAAATTATAGACACTCATCTAATAATAATTTGAATGTGCAATAAAACGTCTAACAAAATAAATTTGAATCCTTGATTTTGTAATTTAGAATAATAATATACTGCATTTCTAAATAAGATATTTTTTAACACAAGAATCTCATAAAATACACATTTCAAAGATAAAGGAAACAAAAAGTTAAAAATACTTATTAATGTCGCCAGGAACTGAATTGCATCCATTATGGCTATTTTTTGGTTGTTGTTTTTGAGAAACATCAAAGTCGGTTTGAATGTATTTTAAGTACGTAGCACATAATTATTTAGAAATATAATGTGTAGGTACCGTAGTGGTGTGTGCAATTACACGCTCGCGCGCACACACACACACACACACACACACACACACACACACACACACACACACACACACATATATATATATATATATATATTTAAATTTAGATATATGAATATATATTTAAATATATATTAAAATTATACATTTAAAAGAATCTGTGACTAGTCTTCCTTCTTTCGCGAAAAATAGTAATGATTTTTGTGCACCTTGTGAAAAATGTAGCTCAACCTCTATTAGTAGCTGAAAATACTAAATTAGACACAATTGATGTTCAATCATTGTACACAAAATATTGAACACCAACAAGGAATTGATTCTGTCAGATACTAATTAAACAAGCGTCCCAAAAATACACTTCCTTTGTCAGAGTTTCTTTTAACTTTAATAAATTTCATTCTAACTATGAATAGCTTTACGTTTCAAAATAACTTTATTTACAGGAAAAAGGAACAGCCATGGGAACAAGAATGGCTTCTTATGCTAATCTTGTGATGGGAAAGCTTGAGCCTGATTTTCTAGAAACACAACCATACAGACCCATATTTGGAAACGTTACATTGACGATATCTTCATAATATGGACATATAGTAACGAACAATTACAAAATTTTTACAATCACTGAACACTTTATGCAACTTTAAATTTACGTGGGAGGTATCTGATTCAATTGTGAGTTTCCTCGATATAGATATTGACGTGACAACGTCTTAAATTAGGTTGCGGCTCGAAGTCACTCATGAAAAAGTGTAACGCCCGGTAACGTTACGATGCCCGTCCAGTGGGTCCGCCGCACGGGATCCGCACGGGATAAAGCAGATAAACTGTGGGTCCGCCGCACGGGATAAAGCAGATAACTATGTTTATTCGTGAAAATGTGGAGTGCTTAGATTCGTCATTTACAACAACAACTGCAACAATAAATGTACATAATTGTACACTGATATTTCATTATCGTAAACTATGATTGATTGATTAATTGTTAGATTGACACAAAAGTTGAGAAACTGAGTTTATAGGTTATGTCATACTATTGACAAATGTTGATAGTGTTAAGTAAATTATTAGTTTAAATCACTCTGCAATCAATCGTAATTCAGTCGATTGAGAAGAAACAGCGCGTATTGCTAGTCAAACATTTAAAATAACAAATTATAACCTCTAACCTGTCATAACAGTGCGACCAAACAAAACGAACTAAACCGACCAATCACCACGCGCCGAGTTAGAATTTAACTGTGTTTAGCAAGAATTTCAAATTCCAATTTTAGTAAATGTTTTATTCAACTTTACCATTTACAATAACAAATTTTAATTAATTTCAAATTATGTACAATGTTTTAGTAAACAAAATATATTTCTATAGTTAAAATTTGTGAAATTCTTATTTTCATTCAATCCCTTGTTCCTATTGTGCAATTTAATAATATTCATATCAATAAATATTCTACCGAGAAAAAGACGTTGTCACGTAAAATCTTCGCCCGTAAAACCGACTTTACAGGCAACCATAATTTTTTTTAAAATTTAAAATCAGAAGTTGAAAACTAAGATCAATATAAAAAACACCAACACATTTCAATACCTACATTATGACAGTTGTCATCCGTCCAATGTCAAAAAAGCCATTCAAAAGAGTTTAGCTAAAAGAGCCCAAAATTTATGCAGTGACAAATATCACTTAGAACAATATATTGATAATTTATTATCCGCATTTTCCAAAAGGGGTTATCCATGCAAACTTTTAAACAAACAAACTGAACACTACATCACTATCAATTGGGAAAAATAAATCTAAATTTTACAGTAATGATCCAAAGTAACAAAATACCACCCAGAACTACATAAAATTAACAATATACTTCAAGTATCATACAGTTTATTTGAAAGCTCTGATTCAACTAAAAACATTTTCAAATACATTACAAAAATAAGATTTTGAAAACCACCAGTTTTTAAAGATATTTTAGTCCATCCAAAATTACCTAAACACAAAGACCAAGAAAACGTGACAGTGTTTAGTTTGCAACATGTGCTCTACTTCAAAAACATTTACAAGTAGTTCTACACAAAAATCATACAGTATACTTGAAGACTTGATAATAAAAAAATATTGTTTAACAAATTCAGAGCAAGTTATGCCCTAAAGATTATATTGGCTCAACGATAAATTCTTTTAGAACAAAGATGGCAGGGCACAGATATGCATATAAACATAAAAATACAGAGCAACCTGTGGCACATGGCATAATACATAATTTAAATTTTGAAGAAACATATTCAGTGAAACCAATCAGAAAAATATCAGAAAATGTAAGTACAAACGGTCTTAGAAACTTGGAACAAGCCCATCAACTCGTCACTAAATCTGAATTCCCAAATGGAATAAATTTAAGTTGATTTAGACAAAAAAGTGAATTTATAAAATTAAATCATATGTTTACCATTCTACATAATTCGTTCTTAATTTTAATTTTCTGTGTTGATGTTTTATGTTTACTTTGTTCTTATAGCCCTATTTATATTTTTGTAATTTCCTGAAGACGGCTTAAGCCGAAATATAGAAACTGTTTAATTTAAACATTAGAAGATATCTTATTGAAGATTTATATATATATATATATATATATATAATATAACGCGTATCTTGTTATAGTGATCTTTGTTTATAGCAATCTGGGGTGTATATTATCTGTACACCACCGGTGAAGACCATGGATGATGATGAGAACGACCACTATGATGAGGCTATCCACAGCTTATGAGGTAGCAATATACCACACAGTACTCCACTCTGGATAAGTGTTTTTTGTTACAACACTGACCAAATCCTACTTTTGAGTTTACTTTAAAAATACCCTTCATCTCCTACTTAAAATTACTTATATTAACATGAAGGGATAGAATACTCGTCATTTATGGAATATTTCTCTATTCAAAGAAGTAATCATAAAGACTCAAGATATCAAATTTACATAATCTAAACCCAAAATCTTTCGTACCAATTTCATAATAAAGCCAACTAATTTATATTTTGAGTGTGAATTAGATGGTTTTTTATCTTATATTTTCATTATTCCTTCGCTAAATAGCTTATTCCTTATTTAGATTTATTATTTCTTTCAATTTTCTGCTTCTAGGATCATTCTTAGAGAAAACTATTTTATAGAATAATTATTTAATAGAGTATTTGACGACTTGTATTTAATCCTATGATTGAATACAATCCAATAGTACTTTTTAAAGATAACGATTTTTGAATTAGTTACAGAACATTGCATTAGATTTCGTATACTGATCATCACTAGACTTAAAGACATTGGTGATTGACAAGAATTCATTATCAATACACACAATCAGTGCGGTGTATGTAATGTATTATGTTCTGATCATATAATAAAAAGAATATGTTTACATACTTGTGTAATTTACCAATATATTTTGATATAGCTACTAATAACTTAGACTTTTTTGGCGTTTTTAACTATTTAGAGGATGACAAAATATGTTCGTAAATGAAGGATGAAACGTCCCTTGGCAGTTGATTTCATTTCATAACAGAAGCCGACGAGCCCTTCTAAAATTTTATTTGGTTTGATTTCACAACTATACTAAAAAAGAGATTTAACATATAAAGCTATACCTTTGTTTATAACTGTTTTAGAGCAACTCTTAGAGATATTTATTACAACACATCTTCCTTCAATAGTAATTAACAGTTATTACGATTAATGACCTACGTAATTTGGCTTTAGTTAGTTAATTGTAGCATTTTTAAACGTTTAACATAAGCCAGTTAATTCTTTCCAAATACCATATATACATTTTTGAAATTCAGAGAAATATCCCATTATAAAAGGTATTGAAAAGTCTAGGTACGGCATAATATTTTACAAACCATAGCAGATAACATCTATAAACTTTGCACAGTGTCATTTGGCTATGTAAACTATTTTTCCTTGCTATTACCATGACATGCAAACCATGGGAGGACGGCCCACAGAGGAAAACATGGAAATCTTAAATGAAAGCATGGGTCGAGTGAGGCCTCGATTACATACAATATTAAAAGAAATACTTTTCGTCCATATTACTATATTACTATGAATATTATATCTCGACATAAAAATATCTTGTACGACGTTTGCTGTTTCTGCGAAGCTGTAGCAGATGGTCCATTGTTATATATGACTGGTTTTTTGTGACTTTCTACACACCGTATCGAATGAGTTTGGAATGTCTATGTATAAGTACAGTAGTGGTGGTGAGATATTTTACTTTATGATGGGAATGGTAGGGTATTTCTCTGTGTTAGTATTTCTATACCGATACAAATTTATTTTATCCATTAGTTGAAAACGACATCTTATCATTAACACACGTACGATTGTGATTGTATCTTTTAATTGCAATGGCTGATTGTTGTTTTATTTGTAATAAATTAATATCAGAAAGTGCTTATGTGAGTGTTGTGCGTGGCTTACAAACATTAAAGACTGCAAAAATTTACAAAAATGACGGTTATATAAATTATTTAAATACTTTGACTTCTGTGATAGTGCATGTTGATTGTCGAAAAGTGTATATAAGTAAACATTCAATTTCTGGATCGAAGCGACGTGCAGAAGATGATGAAACTCCAACTGCAGAAAGTCCACCTTGTAAAAAATGAGAAGAGGTATTTGATTTTAAAGCATTTTGCTTGTTTTGTGGTCAAGTAGCTGATGAAGTCACAAAAAAAAGAAAAGTATAAACGCACCATCAGTAAAGTAAGTACTCTTGAGGCAACTTTTTAGGAAAATTAGTCAAATATCGTATACTTTTTGAACATGACTTGGTAGCTGCTGAGGCTAAATATCATGCTATTTGCTACTCTGGAAATCAGGATTTCGATGCACTTTAATTTGTGGGCAGTGTAATGGACAATCATGCCTCAACGCTTCATCAACTTCAGATGATTTCAGTGAAGAAAGTGAATATGCACCTGATATTCTTGAATCTTTCTATTCTGATACTTTAGTAAACGAGAATGATGATAATGAATCCGATATTGAACAGCCACAGGAAGAAGAAGAAGAAGACGATGAACAAGAAGAAAATTAAAACAAAAATATTAATTATTAATAATAAAAAATATTTTATGTATGTAATTGTAATAAATTGATTATTGGATAAATAAATATATAATTAAAATTCATTTGAAATATTTCTTTTAATATTGTATGTTTGGTAAAAATAAAATAAGTATTATTTAGAGAATATATAATTTATAATTAATGTCTATAAATATGGTATATTAAATAATAATAAAAAAGTAATAATAATGATAATAATAATAACAATAATAATATAATTAAGTAATAATAATAATATTAAGTGAATAATTAACAATATAACTCATTTATTTATTGTATTCTACTGGCTGACCTCGCATTATCGTATATACAGGTAAGCGGTCCCCTACTCTTTGCGCTGTATCTCAAAAAGGGTTGAACGTACATAAAATTACTTTAGACAGAAGTTGAAGAGAATGTTTCGTTCTACAATTTCTCTAACCACCTCCAAAGTCATTTAGTGTAAGGGAAACGAGATATTGGCAAAAAAATTATTATAGCAAAACCTTAAATATCTGAAGTCGGGTATACGTGATTATATGAGATTTATGAGGTAAGTTTTATACTATCAAAATAAAGAGGTATGCAAATGTTTAGCTTATTATCTTTCATTCCGAGGTTGCATCCTTATTTTACCGGACTAAATGGATTCTAACCGATAAACGAAATAAAAAAGAAACGTGTAGAAACTAAAAACATAATTTGGCTTCATTAGATCCATGTGCAGCCACAGACTAGTTAAACATGATTATTGATGAATTAACCAATAATAATAGGACCCGAATTTATAATGTATGTTTGTATATATTATATCTATACAGGGTGAGTGGCTCTTGGTGTGACAAAATTTTTGGGTTATAACGCAATGTAAATGTGATACAATGGCGGTTATAAAAAAGTCCAACTCCAAAAATTAGGTCTGAAATGCATTATTTTCAGTTTTTCTAAAAAACCCGTGTTTTTGTACGGAAATCTGATATTTATCAGCAACGTATAGACATATGTGAGCAAACTACATAATTTTTAGATTCTCCGTTAAATTTTAAATTTGAAAAAGTTATCGGTTAAAACGGTAAGAAAATAAAATTAAGCTTCAGGTCGATTCAAATGGCAAAGTTGCTAAGTTTCAGAAAAACGAAAATATCATTGAACCCCACATGTTTACCACACCCTGTACACAAGAATCTGACAAGTGATATTAAAAACTTTGCCATTTAATGGGCTTTAAAATGGTATGCCATATGACCATAGTTAAGTATTCGGTTACCTACTTTTATTGGTTTGAATATTAAAAAACATGCAAGCTACAAAAATATTAAAACAATTTAATAACAACTGCACTTAATATTTATGTTTTATAAAACTGCCTCATAAAACAAGGTATGCCATACCAACTATTTAGGTATTTTGCCATTAAAAAAAATCAGTATAGGTTAAAGGTTAACACTTAGTAGTCATAGGACGGTATAATAAACATAATTTTTGAGCACTAGTAAAGATATTTAATAATGGAACTTTAATCAATTTTCAATAAGGTAAATTAAAATTAGAATACATCATGAACACAAAACATTGAATGTAAAATCATTGCAGTTCATTCTCAAAATGGCGACCTTCTTTTCTCATACAAGCTCTTGCCTGCTTCCTCATTGCTCCTACGGTCATTTTAAAAGACAGTTTTCTCGAAGCCTTTGAGCAGCCAGACCAATTCTGCCTCGTAATTCTTCTTCTGAGTTTACTGTGGTGGAATAAACTTCCTGCTTAAAAAACCCCACACAAAAAAGTCCATAGGTGTAAGGTCGGGAGATCGGGCAGGCCATGCGACAGTTCCCCCACGTCCAATCCACTCGGGATAGTTTTCAGTCAGCCATTGACGTACTGTTGCATTAAAATGTGAAGGGGCTCCATCCTGCTGGAATATAAGCTCGTCTCTTTCAACATTGTTCAAACCATCTATAAGGTTAGGTAGGTCGTACTGCAAAAAATCTAAGTAGTTTGTTCCATTTACAGTTCCATCAAATATGTGAGGGCCAATCAATTGGTCGCCAAAGACTCGACACCAAACATTAATACTAAAACGCGTTTGAAAGGATTGTTCCCTTGTCCGGTGTGGGTGATTTGTACTCTAGGAGCATAATCAGTTGCTTTCAGACCTTGAACAGGCGTACAATGGTATGGATGGAACTTATTCATATGCAAAATATCCAAAACCTTCCATTGTGATACACCTACGTCTCTAGCAAGTTGTCTACTACTATCATTCCGAACTGAATTTAGAACTACTTCATCTAATCCTACATCATGAACAATGTGTCCTACTTCGTTAGGTCTTTTGTGAACTGTACCTCCCTCCAAAAGACGTTGATGGAGTCTTGAGAACACAGAATGACTGGGAAGTCGGCGATCAGGGTAGCGAGTTTGATACTCTCTTTGGGCAGCACGCGCATTTCCATCACAAAACCGGTAAATAAAGTGCATATCAGCGTATTCTCGAGTAGTGAACTCCATGGCAGCCTACACTTGACTGAATTGGACAGAAAAATAGTTTATTGGAGGTAGAAGTAATTCATGTGGACACTGGTCTTATAAAACAAAATAAGGAATGAATGTAAAATAATACTGGTGAAAGTGATAAGATAAGAAATTAAAACATTGATAAAGGATGTGACCATTAATCTGTAACTAGCATCCACAAATTCATTTTAACTGCTTTACCTTTTTGTAATCTTCAATTCCTTGTTTTATGAGGCAGTTTTATAAAACATAAAAATTAAGTACAGTTGTTATTAAATTATTTTAATCTTTTTGTAGCTTGCATGTTTTTTAATATTCAAACCGATAAAAGTATGTAACCGAATACTTAACTATGGTCATATGGCATTCCATTTTAAAGCCCATTAAATGGCAAAAATTTTCATATCACTTGACACATTCTTGTGTACAGGGTGTGTTGAACATGTGGGGTTCAATGATATTTCAGTTTTTATGAAACTTAGCAACTTTGCCATTTGAATCGACCTGAAGCTTAATTTTATTCTCTTACCGTTTTAACCGGTAACTTTTTTCAAATTTAAAATTTAACGGAGAATCTAAAAATTATGTAGTTTGCTCACATATGTCTATACGTTGTTGATAAATATCAGATTTCCGTACAAAAACACAGGTTTTTTAGAAAAACTGAAAATAATGCATTTCAGACCTAATTTTTGGAGTTAGACTTTTTTATAACCGCCATTGTATCACATTTACATTGCGTTATAACCCAAAAAAATTTGTCACACCAAGAGCCACTCACCCTGTATAACGTTTCTATAATGTATAATGTATCTCTCAGACGTAATTTGTGTAAATGTGACACTCATGCACGTAGCGATTCATGATGTATGTTATATTGACACTTAGATTATGATTGGCTATATGAACTGATATTGTGGTTACGTTTTAGTTTATTTATTATAATAAGGAAAAATCTGATTACACATTATATAACATAATGTTTTAGATATGTCTTTATAATAAAACGCAATCGTATAATGTTATGTTACTACTAATTTGTTCACAATAAAACTAATTTATAAGTTTGCAAGGGTAAGCTCCACACCGTACTAAAACTAAATAAAAATGAATTTTTTAGCATATTTTACATTTCTAACTCGAAATAGGACATGCACTTGATGAATCACTACTATTAAACCATTTCCGGAGCATTAATGTTAGTACCTAAATCCAATATCGTGAGTTGGAACAGCAATGGACAACGGTTTACTCAGTCGAAGTTTGTGGTTGACTTGAAACATCTGTTCCTTGTGCAAACATCTCCGAACACAATTGTTCTCTCTTAAGTGTGCCAGACGAAATTTCTGTTGTCTATTGCTCCATCCATTATACAACATATTGGTTTATGATAAATTTTTTATGACTTTTAGAATTTAGCACAGGTACACGAGTTATTTTATGCAATATACCGTACTATAATCAAATGTACTGTATATACATTTAATCAGCTATACCATTACAATACTTGAACAAAATATTTTCAGGACTTTAGTTTATCAATTAGGGAAATGATTATGATTTATCATAACTATGATACAGGTGTAACGAAACAGAATCATGAAGTTTTGAAAAAGATATTTCTACAATTGAATCTTAAAAGACAAAAAAAGGATATAAATTTGCAGGGCAAAGAACATGGTAGTAAAACACAAAATCATATATTGGTAGCATTTGTAGTACACATAACATAAACGTTTGTAACGACAAAAAAGGGATACTTTACTATTATTACCTATAAACGACAATAACAGCTTCTTGGACACCCAAAATACCAGCTGTGCCTTATAATTAAATTATTAATATTATAATTCACGTAAATTCAACATATTATTTGTTATTTTTAAACAATAATTTAAGCTTCTAATTATTATTAGTCTTCTATATTCCTCCTATCAAATTAAAATACTCTTTATAGAGCGACTATTATAATGGAAACTAATTAAAACTAATGGAAAAGAATTTCAAAATAAACGGTATTGTATAAATTAAATAGGAAAGGAAGTCTTGCACTTCTTGATAAGACACTTGAATGCTATTTGCAACCAAGGTTTTGTACAGAGTTTTATCTATTGTTACACTCAGTAATAGCGCTCTTATTGTATGCTCTTGTTGTGAATTACTTGTATTGTCTGACGTTTAAATTTTTCGAACGTCATCCTATTACAGAATAGATAGTGTACCGTTAGTTAGTTCCATTTTATATAATGCAACATTTCACAACCTAGTTAGCCAGTACAACTTAATATTATGTTTTATCCAATGTTCCGGAACTAAATTATCGACGGACTAACAAACTAATTGGCACGCGTATGAATATTTTATTGTAACCCTTCGTAGCAACCCAACTACGTGACCGATTTCACATCTCGCGCTATGTCCGTAAGTAAAATTTATATTTTCGTATTATTAAATTAGCCCTTTGATGCCAAACATATAAAAATGTATGTAACGTAAAGTACAGTTGTAAATAGTAAACTAACTTACCCTTGAAGATCTTTTATTTGCTTGATTGAAATGGATACAAGTTGTGGCGTCGTCCTTATGACGAGCACGTTGTCGTGATAAGTTTTTTGTCTCATTAAATGGCTAATACCGTCGCGAATTTGTTTTAGGCGAGCTCACGTATTATTTGAGTAGATGGCTACCACTTTTATAACTTCTACTCCTCTTCTGGTAATTACCGACTAGAAATAACCTTTCTTAGACTACAGCTTCAGTGTCTCGTGCCAAGACGCCGACGCCCAGGATGTGAGTCTACATATTGCGAAGGGAAGTAATATATTAAAGTTTGATAAAGTAAAATATCGTAGGCATAATTCCATAGAATATTGGATACTTTAGGCCTACATATCAGATATACATTTTTAGTTCTTGTACTCTAATTGGAAGTAACGTGGCAAGGCATACATTTAATTTACCAACTAAAAGTGGTGCTTGTAAGTTTCATTAATTAAATTCAACTTATAACTTACCCTTACCCTTACTTACCCTTTGTTGTTTATCTTTTTCTCATATTTACATGTTGAAGCTCAATATATACCAACCTATTTCCTGTATTGATTAGTGTTATACTGAAAGCCACACTAAACGTTTAACAACTAACTGCATAATGCTATATGTTAGGCCTTAACAAGATTGTTCTTAAATACTTTTTTATTTTTTAGATTTTGTTGCTTGTTATATGAGATAATGTTGTATGTTTATTACACTTATATTTTTAAATAAGAATTTTCCTGCCGAAAAGTTTACATAAATTTAATTTCCAATGCTAAAACCTTTTTTTGATTTTGAGATAATATGAGTCAAATTTAGATTTATGTTTCCCATAATATTAAAGCATAGTCAATTAATTTTAAGTAAATCCTTAAAGTATTTCCCCCTCACTATACAGCGCCAAATTCAGTAAAATATATAAAACTAAAAGTGCCAATAATACTGATCCAGGTTGCTGCGGGCCATCAAAGCTCATGTCATTCACACGTTCTGCACTACCTCTTTAAAGACCCTTGTAATCACCTCTTGAACGTCGACGCTGCTATGGACTGTTGAGCCTGAAATCGGCATGGACATCATAGTGTCGTCTATAGCATATCATTTACGTTTTAAAACCATTAACGATATTAAAACCATTGACACTCTTCTAAACTACTACGGTACATTCCGGTTAAAAGTAATTATTAATTAACCATCAGTATATTAAAACGGATAAAATTATGATTAAACACATTCTGACTCACTTTTAATTGTAACACGATACAGCATATGTTTAAGATAATAATCTCTGGTAGTATAAACATATTTCTACCAGAAAAGTAGCACATATAAAGGCACACATCCAAACTCACAAATATATATTCAACATCATATATAGTCCAGCTATATTTTTCATTTTCAGTATTGTTATCTAGGCTTGTAGTTTGACTTACTTTTTTCCATTTCAGACATGATATATTTATTTTTATTCGATTATTCGTAGCTGATTATACTATAACATTCGATTAACTTATTTCCTTTACTTTACATAGAGAGTACGTGTATAACTGTAGCATGTATTAGAAAAAAAACATTCAACACAAAAATGTATTTCCCTGTGTTACTATCTTTTAAATATCAGTATAAATTACTCACTTATAGCCTTACTGACTACAAGCATTCCTTCAAATACGTTATACTATTAGACTAGTACTATTCATTCAGTTGTCGTTGTTTTCAATATAGGTATTTTTTAAGTACAGTATAAGAGGTTAATGTAATCTGAATGGATAAACGATATGAGTTTTATGTAACTTTTAATATGAAATAGTTAAATACTTGTACTTACAATCTTATGTAGTATAATTAGAAGTTATTGTTATTGATTAACGAAGTAAGATTGTATAAAATCCAGAGAGGATTATGGAGAGACGCGCTAAGATGTAAAATCCATGTAGAGACACGGAGTGTATACGGGAATTTTATTTCCACTCCTGGGAGCACACCCGCATACGAACAGCATTTTTAACGCTCTCAAAACCTAATTTGAATGCGATAACCCGTGTAACAAACATGGGATGTCTGCTACGAAAACTTGTACTTATTTTTATGTTGCATTATAATAGAGATATGGCCATTTTACTCTTGGATGCCAGGTAACCAGTAACCGAGTAAAACATAACATAAATTCAAGTGCGATTTGTGTTGTAGTAAATAATAACTTCATACCTTCATATGTGTGTATACGTGAACAAATATTTCCATATTTTAATTTATAAACATTTTATTTCTTTACGAATTGTATGTCTAAACTACTATTGCTATTGAAAATGGAAAATTTAAAATAAATAATTAGTAGATAATTAGTTTTTATATGTAGGCAATAAATACATATTATAGAAAAAATTGAAAAATAACTCAGAAATAATAGATTTAATCTGTTACTGATTTTACATACAAATAAACTTTAACAGTATGGAATCTATATGCTATCTACAAAGCTAAATAATGAAGAAGTAGATGTAGTGAAAGGTACAAAATTATAGAAAATATTTTTTTTATATATAAAAATTAATATAATTATTCTGACCAAATAAAATGTTTAAAAATTGAAATAAAATTTTGTTTTCTGTACAAATGAAATTAATTATTAGTTGATGCATATGACATTTCGATAATATGAAACTATTATAAGGAGTCGCATTATTGAATGAAAAACTGTAGTAATGGAAGGAAGCACAATATTTGATTGGAAACTGTTGTAATAGGTTTGCTTGATTAGGAAACTGTAGGAATGCAGGGAGTCGCATTGTTTGATTGATAAACTTTAGCAATGCAAGGCGTCGCATTGTATGATTAGGAAACTGTATTCAACTGGCTGAACTTTAGCGAACGCTATTATTTGAGGAGATGGAAAACCTTATTCTTGTATGGCTATTTGCCTTTCTGTCTAATCACTAACTTCAGGTTTAACTGATCATAGATATTAACCTTAAAACTGACACGTAATTTTTGCATTGGGTTTAGATATTACACATTAAAGTCGAGTTTGATAATCAATAGTACTACACGTCCCTTTATTGGCTAAGCTTTTCCATTTAATGGAACATTTTCCATTATTTTAATTGTGTTTAATTGGAAATGAAACAAACAGAGAATAAATTGATTTGTGAACGAACTGAGTATAATTATGTTAACCGTTTAGTTATATTAACCTTACATGTGTTAACTAACGTTTGTAAACATAGACATACAAATTTTCATCGATACAGACGTGACGTGTCACTTATAAGACAGATAGTACAATTATAAGACAGTAACACGTTAACAATTTTCACACCCACACCCTTCCCCTACACACACACACACACACACACACACACACACACACACACACACACAGTGTGTTGTGATTGACGTTTTATTGTACAACAGCGGATTATGATTCAAATAAAAAATTCTTCTATTACATTCTATTATTGTTATAGTGTTGGGGACGTATTTCACAGAGTTATCAGTAATTTGTACTGGATAACCAAATTAAGGTTACGTACAATTCAAGCATTAGTTGAGAATTATTCATTTTTCAGTTAAGTTATTACGGGTTAATACTGTGACATATTTGCTGTAACATGGGTGTAAAATACTGAAACTGTAACATATGTTAAGCTTCTTTAATGGAATAAAAATATCTACAGAAATAAAGCGCTATTTGCTGTGTCGTTTCCATCAATTAAGTACAGTTTAGTAGCACAGTGAGTAATACAGTAGTTTACTGATATTATAACCAACCCATGGGTACTAGCTGAATGCTCTGTATAATATACTCTGTATAATGTTACAACAATTCTGACTCATAAATATGGTTAAACTACAAAGTAAACATTTATTCCGATTTAACTAAAAAGGTTTTACCATAGAAAATCACAGAAAAATAGCAACTTTAACTAGATAAAAAATTATGTTCAATGACTGCATCATAATTATATATTAACATGTTTACTGAGTTATACAATTTCATATAGGTTTTAGGGATAACCCTACTTAAATCAAAATAACATAAATAATTCAATGCAGATGATGTCTTTGGTGTGTGCAATTTTACCAACAAACATGCAGTTATTACTTTGTTTCTATAGAAAAGCTCATTAACTAGAAAATCTTAACAAACTTTATTTGATTTAACACTTTTAACAATGAATCAAACCAACAGACGTAACCTCAAAATGACTACTAAAAAACCTGACAAATAACTTAGTAAACCTAAACTTAAAATAAAATAGTTTACGAACATTGCATGTTGATAAACTTGTGATTGTGTATAAATATGTTATAGTTTAACAGCCCTAAAGCTGCGAACTTAATATTGGTCTACGGTCCTACATCTATGGGATATCTTTCAAAATGTTTTATAACAAATCTAAATCTTAGATCAAAAGACACATATTTTAAGTAAATGGATAAAATTAACAGATAGCACACAATTTCCAGGCATTTTATTAAGCAGAAACCACAAAATATTTCCAATCCATATTAGCCACCAATACATTATTATAGCCACCTGCCTGGATATAAAGTTAAATTTTATTTTTTTGATTACCGAATTTTTAAATTCACTGCTGTTTATTGCAAAATGCAACAAATATTTAAAATACATGGGGATATTGCTATATTGTACGGTTGTATGAGACAACTTGTTGAATGTTTACTTAAAAATCTAATAAAATAAAACAAAGAAATGTTTAACAACATTACCAATCCCTTTAGACAATATAAGAAAATGTTTTTTTAAACATTCAGTATTATTCCAAATCAATTAGATAATACTTAAAAAGAATCTAAAACACATATCTTTCTTACAAGACAAACAATATAATATCGCAAATATTATGAAATACCAAATAAATGATTTGTGAAAAAACAAATGAAGAATTCATTCAATTAAATTAATCTATTGTGATAATTTGTGAAACAAACAAATAAAACGTCAAAAGCGGATTTAATTTTACGTTAATTTACATAAAATATGGATCAATTGAAAAATATGTTGTTGTAAAACACTGCATTGATTAAGAATATATTATGACTAAGAAATACGTTATATTATTTGAAGGTTAAATACACAAGATACTTAAAAGCGTGGGAAACGTATTAAAATAACACAAATCTAGAAAATTCTAATTAATAAATCCTGAAGATGAATGAATTGAAAGTTTGATTATACCTTCATTTAAATTTATAAGAAAATAAAAAAGTATAATTATTTGAATGTCATCTTAAATACGTGTTTGAGAATTCTCCTGAAGATTACATTGTTGATTGTAAAAGGGCTCTTACGACGGAAAAATGTACATTGGAATATTTTGAAGTTATTTCTAATTGAATTGAATTTAAAATATTCCTTAGATTGCTTAAAAAATCTTACTCAACATATTACAAAATTAATAATAGTTTGTTTAACAATGTATTAGGTTCTAGCTTTAAATTTTCAGAAATATTTTACTATACACTCATAATTTATAAAGAAAAACAGGTTACATTATTTCTATCAACAATAAATTAAGGAGTAAATGTTGAATGAAAGGAGGACAATGGCAGAGTCGTTACAGTGTGCAACAAGAGAGAAAAGGAAAGTACGCCCGCAACACCGATTGTGAAGACAATGTCATCCAAGTGTCTCACATAGAGGTACCTACGTAATGTTTCTGTCTGTATGCCTTTACCTCGCAGTATATCTTTAAAAACTGGAGTTACTATTCTGCATGAAAATACTTTTCTATAGGGGCAGAAACGACATAATAAAGATGCATGGCCCTTCCATGATGATTGGCTGAGCGTTAGTGTAGCCTAATTATCCATAGATATCTAAATTATGATATCATATCCGTTTGATCTGTCGTAAAGTAGCATGGTACTCTCGAGTTAGCAAAAATTTCTCTCCTGTCTGTATTAAGAACATAAAACGTTTAATTTCTTTCTCACTGTTTGTCTGTTTGTATGCAAGGTATATTAGGATAAAAATATCTTCAGACTGAAATGTTTGTATACAGCTTGCTATGTAATAACTAGATTATTCCTAATTAAAAATATGCTTGGATCTAATTCTAGGAGTGATTTTAAGTTACATCTAGATACATTGTACAAGGTGTTTGAAAAGTCTGGGTACAGCTTAATATTTTACAAACCATAGCAGATAAACATCTATAAACTTTGCACAGTGTCATATGGCTATGTAACCTATTTTTTCCTTGCTACTACCATGAGATGCCAACCATGGGGGGATGGCCCACAGAGGAAAATATAGAAAATATTAAATAAAAGCATGGGTCGAGTGATGCCTCATTTGAAAGAGCTCACTTAGTAGAGATGAATGCCGCAAACCGCATCTCAAAAGGTTTATCCAATCAGAAATGGCGTGTAGTTTTAGGTACACATTGTGAAGTGCATTATGCGCTGCCATTTCTGACTGGATCGTCGTATTCTGATGCGGTAGGCGGCGTTTCACTCTACTTCAAAGTCTTTTAGCGTAAGGGAAACGAGATATTTGCAAAAAAACTGATTATAGCAAAAATCTGAAGTCGCGTATATACGTGATTATATGAGACTTTTGAGGTAAGTTTTATACCATCAAAATAAACACGTATTCAAATTTTCAGCTTAATATCTTTCATTCCGAGGTTGCATCCTTATTTTGTCTTATTTTACTGAGTTAATTGCAGCTTTTTAAAAGGATTAATATTTATATACACTTTAACGTATTTAAAGCTTTGATCTTTCCACTTAAAGGATTAGGTTTTCTAATATATTATCTAAATATATAATTATTATAATAATCTATATGAAAAGTATCATACGAGTTTAAAATTCATATTAAAAATTATTCGTAATATAATATTATATCATTTTGTAGTAAAAGACTTTTAACTAAGACTAGGCATGTAAGTAATACGCTGATTTATTTTAATATGAACGTTTTATATAATTCTTTACAAATCCATGACATCATCAAATTTAATTCATTGCATTTAAGAGTAAGATAAAACTTTACCTTCATATATTTACAATAATATATATATATATATATATATATATATATAAAATTTGGACGTTTTATGTAAAAAATCATATTCTGTAATGTAATTTTTTTTAAATTAGTCGAATTCGTAAAATACAGGCAAATTTTTATAAAAAAAACATCGATGTAAATGAAAATAGCAATAATATAACATGAAACATAAAAATGCCATTCTTTTAATAGCAAATTAACATTTACAGACTAATGAAAACCATGTTGTGAATCATGTCATAAAATTTCAAATCATAATGACATATGTTGATACAGACGTCTGTTTAATGTGCATTTCCCTTTGTATAACATTAATTGTTTTTATTTATTTACACCATGTTTCCAAATAAATAAAATATATATTTCTTTTAGAAAATTTAACTAAAAATTTTTATACATTGATCTCAGTAAAATATTTTATTTGCTTTTATAACTCATTGACTTATAAACAGACTTCAGTAAGACTTGTCTGGATGTATAAGTCAAATACTTCTACAATAAAGTTCAAATTAACATTCGTTTTTATTCTCATTAGTTTTAGATAGGCAAAACATTAAATGAAATATTAGATTAAAATGTTATGATTAATAAGATCAATTAAAAAACTGCATAGTAACGGAAACATTGTTATTGTTATTATTTTCCAATCAGCTTGTGTGAAAAAATTATTGGGTAACTGGCTACGAGATTCAAGTAGACATATATTGCAGTTCATAATGTTTAGCTATATGAAACGCTGGTAAAATACCTAACTACTAAGGTTACCCAGGTTTCAGAACATGATTAGAAATTGATCATAGCAAATATTTAAAACTGTTTACTGAATTATTAACACACACACACACACACACACACACACACACACACACACACACACACACACACACACACACACACACACACACACACACACACACACACACTATAAGCATTATAATATTGGAAATATAGCAGAATATAGCAAAATAATCTGTTTCCAACATATTTTGGAGCCTCCGCACTAAGTTTTCCATTGTAAAAAATTTACTACCTGGTGAAGCTTTCAGAATATATAACGTTGTACAATAATTTGTCATTATCTGGGAATGTGGAACAATTAAAAAGAAATAACTTCCTACTTTTATATTTAGTTCTTATTTAAGCTTTTAGTTTATATAAATTCTATTATCATAGTTTTACATAAATGCTTCATTGTTAATGAAATTAGAGGGATTTTTTAAATGTATACGTCTAAATAATTACGCATTCAGAGAGGTATTTTGCTCAGTGTGTTTCTAGCATCTGGAATTGTTTTACCACCTTAAACCTTTTGCCGTTTAGCATAACCTCAACCCCAGGAAGTTTCTGTTTGTAAAATCTCTTTAAGACAAGAGTTTATGGGCGTGAGAGTTAATTATAAATATCTTTAAATCTTTCTCTTAGCCAAAAATATATTATAATAAGATTCAATACTAATAGTTTTATTTACACTCATTTAATTTTAAAGCTTCAGGTATAGTTTATTTTAAAATGGTTTTAACCTAAAGCATTATTCTTGTGTCTCTAGAGTCTAAAATAATCATTGTTTGAAATTATTTACATGTCACTTAAGTAAAAGATTTGGTTGAAATCAGTTATTTCATAAATACGTGAATTATTAAATCTTAGAAACGTTGGTAAAATAACTAACTACTGAATATACCCAGGTTTCTAAACTTGAATTACATTTGATAATAGCCATCGATTAGGGCTATTTAAATAATTATTAAAACACAAAAACACACACACACACACACGCTATATCAGCACTGGCTAGTGCAGCTTCCATAATCTTGCATATTTAAGTTTCATTGTCTGGGAATTTAATACACTTATATAGTGGAATTTCCTATTTTTTTATTTAATACTGCTAGATTTTCGTTTGTATAGATGTTATACTTATGGCTTATAACAATTCTATATGTTTACAGTAATAACGTAGATTTCTTAAATAATTTTGGAAATGTATAGGCTAACTATAATAATTACGCATTCAGAGAAGTATTGGCTCTCAGTGTTTCTGACCTATGGAATTGATTTACCACCCCTTTTGGCCTTTAGTATAGCTTCCAACTTTAGGAGGATTCCTGTTTGTAAAACTCCTGTAACACTAGATTTTTGGGCGTTGAGAGTTGTTTATAAGTATGTTTGAGTCTTCCTCTTTGCCAAAAATCTATTCTAAGATTCTATAGAAATAGTTGTATTTGAACTCATTAACCTAAGTTAACTATAAAGCTTCAGGTTTAGGAGACCTTAAAATGGTTTTAAACTAGATATAACATTATCCTTTTGTCTCTAGAGCCTCAAATCTTCATAGTTTGAAATTATTTACAAGTACAAGGTTTGGTTCTAATAAATTATTTAATAAAGTACGCGGTTTATGAAATCTTAGCTCTTAACAACTTGGCTACAAATCCAAAGAAATATTCTCCTTGGTGTCACTTTATTTATACAATTTTTGTACTGCCTCCTAGTAAAATTTATCGAACAATAAGGGTTTTCCGTAATCTTTAATGGTATGAAGTTTTCCTTTCTGCTCTTACTTCTTGGTACAATAATAAGTACTCGAAACCGTATTCTGAGAGCCTCTTCTGACGTACTCAATCTCAACAGAGCTCAAGTTCAATGTATCTATAAGAAAATACAGAATAGAAGCTTTTTGTGTGACATCTTTCATTCCCATTAAAACAGACTATATATTATACTACTGGTAATCAAAGAAAAATATTGTGAAATAAATTATTGTAATTCAATGACTTACATTTTATCTAGGATAATTCAGTAACGTAATGAATATCACTCCATAACGGTAAGGAATTACTTAATTTTTAATATAAGTATAAATAATTTAGAGTAGCACAGTTCTTCTACACACAATGTTTTTAGTTATAACCTTCCGTGATTATTACTAGTTGTAATAAACTCTGTAAAGTATTTCTATGAAATCCCGCTTAATACCAAACAGAAAAAATTTAACTTTAGAAATTTATGAAAGTAAAGTAAATAACTATCAATATATTATCATTATAGCTATGGAAAATGCAAAGACCCTTATGAAAATGTATAGACTTACAAATAAATAAATGTATGGCTAAACCTCCTCCTATTTTACCAAACCTACATGCATTAATCCCTGCAGAAGTTATCAATGTTAAATGTTTCTAGCTGCTCGTTTTCGTCACAAAGTATCTCTGATAAAATCAGCACATCGAATGTGTCAGAAAAGATGTTTAATTCCAACATGAGTAAATCCCAGTTTTTCTTTATGGACCTTATGTTTAATATGTACAATGTAAATTCCCGTAAAATCACTACTGCTACTATTGCAAACCAGAAAACCACTCACCAAAACTGTTATAGTTTGCAAAGCTTATATTACTATATAAATCTATTTCTAAACATTGCGCCATTTGTACAAGATAGGCTAAACATATTTATTGGAGAATATATTCGTACCTGTTCACACGCCTATCTTATTAAGATCATCTAGGCTTTTAATAACCACTATGCTTTTGGTTTTATATGTGTGTGTGTGTGTGTGTGTGTGTGTGTGTGTGTGTGTGTGTGTGTGTGTGTGTGTGTGTGTGTGTGTGTGTGTGTGTGTGTGTGTGTGTGTGTGTGTGTGTGTGTGTGTGTGTGTGTGTGTGTGTGTGTGTGTGTGTGTGTGTGTGTGTGTGTGTGTGTGTGTGTGTGTGTGTGTGTGTGTGTGTGTGTGTGTGTGTGTGTGTGTGGAAAAAACTTTCGTTAGTTGTTTATTTGGACTGTTTTTGTTTGAACTCAAGCTTCAATACGACCGGTCTCTGAACCAGTTTTTAACATTTTCAGATGTACCATAGTGTGTTGAAGTAGAATAATTAACAATTACGTACAACTTTGTACTTTACCATTGAAATTTCGTTTTTAATTATTTCAAGTATTTCTTATTTTTAATATAGTTTTTTCTCCTAAAAGTTTGTAGAATCTATTTCTTTTTATCCAATAAAGTACTAATATCCTATACCTAAATACGTAATTGTACAAAACAGGACAGACAAATACTGACATTAATAACTTTCGCATCTAAGAATTTTTGCTTATAATCACTATGAAAACCGATGAGCCATTAAACTCCACTTTCATTTGTGGCTTAAAATTTTTTGCGAAATAAATATTTTTGTTAGACAGCGAAAACAAAGACCTTCTATAATTATGGTCAATCAGTTAAAAAATATAAAGAGACTCCAGCAAAACTTTCATAAAATTCAACAAGGAGCCCCAAGCCTTTTTATTTTAAAGAATTATTTTTTACCGTTATGTGTGTGGATGATATCAGTTCCTGTGAAATGGTGTAATAAATATATTATTTTTACTTTTACTTACTACGTTTCTAACATACCCCGAAATGTTTAATCGGTCAACCGACCCGCACAGTACGTAAGCTCCTGTTGTGATATCAGTTATACAACATGTGTTTTTATATACATTGTTTATGGCTACTGAACAAAGTATCTTATATCAACCATCTTCCTGCATAATTAATTAACTTGATGAAAAAATATTTGACTTTATATTTGAGCTAATCCTTTGTCGTTAGCTTTTGGTCGCGTAACTGCATACATTTGTACAAATTACGTTTACATTCAAAACTTCACAAATTGAATCACTGAACATTTGTAATATCATTTGTTATACCTAGACTCAATTGTTTGTTATAATCACTGACTTAAATAGGGAAAATATATAACGAAACTTCAATAATTATTTAGTAAAATTTATTTATCGCAATAAATCTTTGTTCAGTGACTTTTCAGATAGTTATGATATGTAAAGTTATCCTAGCATAAATCAACCAAGGGCGTAGGTTACAGCAGCTTGAATTTCTTTTTTTTTACACATATCCCAATAAATATTTATATCGCAGGTTCAAGTATACTCCTTTTTTGCGCAAGTTAGCGCACAGATAATGTGACGTGTGCAGTTTATGGTGAGTTATGGTATAAATAATGTAGAACTGATCACTCTACATTATATAAATTTCAATTCATCAATGTCGTAGCGCGCCGACATTGTACCAATTATACCAATGCCCGTACGTCACTCTTGCCTGTTCTGCATAAAAGAATAGCCCATTGAGTAACTTTTTATCTCCGGTGGACTGTTCACCGCACGACCGGACGACACGCTGCGGCAGGTGAACTTATAACAAACAGCTGGTGGATTGATTAGTGAGGAAGCTTGCGAGTGACTGGATTGCGTCGGTGCTGTGTGTGTCTACGAGCCCTTCAGCTTCGCTGGATTTTCGGGAGCCGACTAATAAATTGGCCAAGGTGAACTACTACCATATATTTTCCTTAGTTCTCGTCACTCTTACGTGAATTCAATATACTAATTTTAAAGTTTAAAAACACTACTCAAGATTATAGAATCACTCAACTGAGCCTTTGGAAAAACTGTTAGGGTTTGAATTGAACGTGTAAAGCTAAAACGTGGCATTTACTTTTAATAGTTAATAATCTTACCTAATAATTTGTTTAAAGTATTTGTTTCAAAACCAATTACGCTAACTATGTTGACAACATTTCTAAGAGAAAGAGGTAAACTTATAAATAGTACATATGTTGAGAATTAATGTCACAACTTGAACTGTTATAACTGCAATGTTATGTTTTAATCGAAGAAAATTAATCTCTTTTATAGTAAAGTAAGTATTTAATTATATAAATACATACAAGTCGCATAAAATACAACCATGATTGACATATATTTTGTAACAGACCGTGTACAGTCCTAATTTGATGTGTCACAGTTTCATGTTAGTACGATACAATAGTTTCAACGTTTCTTCTTAATGTATCAATGTTTATTTGTAATAAAAGTCAAGGTAAATTATTACCTCAAGCTATTAATAATTAGTCTTTGATATCACATTAAATTTATAAATTCAATTTTGTTATTATACTGCCTATTATGTTAAATCATACTGTGTACATGTAGGGTACTTTAACTGTTTATTATTTTCGACAGTGTTTATTAGCCTTTGATATGAACAGTCAAGCTTACAATTCTCATGATTTTGTACCGTTTTTTATAGCACATATTTTAAATTTATATGGAGCTAATACTTTATAAATTAAACAACTTTTCGGAAATACTTGGTTTATTCCGAAATTCAAGTTTACCAAAAAAATTAAAAAAGTTTACAAACTTTTGATTCGATTTTCTTCAAAACTTCACACAATCGAACAAATCTAATTAAGAGTCTGATTAAAAATGAATTAAAATTAAAATGAAACTAAAAATTTATACTTCTCAAAAAATGGTTTAAATTAACAAAATAAAATAAAAGTTCTCTTCTCAAAATACTCAAAATCAATATAACACAAAACTTGATATTAACTTTATGACCAAAATTTAATTCACAATACTTCAAAAAATGTAATTAATTCTCAGACTCTGAAAGATGGGAAACTTTAGAAATTTTAATTACAACAGTATAAAAAATCAAAGATATTAACTAAACGCTGGTACGGGACTTACTACTTTGAAGATTACGGAGGCTGATAGGGATTTAATACGCACTGAAGAAAAATTTAAAAACTTGAATTAAATTTACACGCGATAAAAAATGGAATTACTCTAAATCCCACACTATAGGGTTAGAGGAAGAGCTGCGATTCTCAACAGGACCTTGTCGTCGTGGCTTCAAGACTCGAACTGAATCCTCCAGCGAGCCGGGAGGAACGCATCACCCGATACGTCACTGACCGATCAGCTGATTGCCCGTCCAACTGAACAAACAAAGTCCCCGCACCGCGTCTAGTTAATAAGAGCCTACTTCCTACCGCGATTCAGCATAAATGAATTTGAACTATGGTACATATTTTCCCTAGCCCGAAGCTGCAATCACGGTAGGAACCTAAACCTTTAAACACTCATCCCGGATTAAGTACAATAATATCCCTCCACATGCACACTTTTAAATAACAATTCTTTTGTACTTATCACTACGTGGAGGCTGTGATGTGTAGTCCGAGGGGTGATGTGGTAGAAGGTGTCCGACGTCCAGTGTGGGTCCCCAGGTAGCCATCGCAGAGGGATGTGGTAGGTGAGTAGTAGAGGCAGGTAGCTTCTTCAATGATTGTACGGCCGGTGCAGTGCGGCGGCCTCGTTGATCTCGTGGTTGGCTGGCTCTGGTTCGCTAATAGCACTGCTACCTGCTCCTCCAATCTAATAACAATTTCAGCCAGCGAGGCATTGAGCTCTTGGAGGACATTCCTTTTACAAAATATTCCCTCCGTATAATTGTATGGCTGTCAGTCTTTCACGGTGTTCTTATTGTACGCCTGCGCCAGTGTCACGAATGTAAAACCATTACCAGATGTTGTTAATTACAATACAATCAATTTACAGGGATTACAATGGCACAATAATCAATTGTTTACACACAATAAACCTCATATAGTGATAAAAAAAAACAATATTACATATCACTATCACTATTAATACAACTCATTGTATACCAAAAAATATTACCCTGTCCTTCTCTATTGGAAGGAACAGGGAACAACAACACCACAACATTACCAAAATTACCCTGTCCTTCTACATTTGAAGGAACAGGGAAGAAATATATCTCATGATATATCACAATACATCAGAATACATCTGTGTATTTACTTTATACACAATTAATGCCATTCATTGTCCCTGAAAATTACATGGTTTACAACAACACTTCTATTACACACTTACACTGGCATTTTATATTATGACTTCTCATCTTAGCCATACAATGTGCTGAAATAAAAACGTCGTCACATCACCCTTTTATATTCCATTATTTATTTTTACTATTATAATAAGCTACTGGACTCTCATACTTAACTTGTTTTGTGTTTTGGGCCAAATTAATACATAATTATATAATCAATTCTTGAAGTTAATTTAGAAATAAATTATATTGCCAATTTATTGTTTTTAGACCCATCTTCAATTCCTTTTCGACAATATAATTGTCCTGAAAATAAAACATACTGACCTTTGCGCGGGCGAGTTAATGTTTATTGAGTTCTAAAATTTCACATTTTGTATTTAAATTTTAATATAGAAATATGCATCTTAAAAAAAAGAAAACAAACTATCGTTATTTTAAAACAAAAAACACATTTTACCAGGATCAATATTTCCTTGTTATTTTCCGATAAGCATTTAACATGAAAATATTCAATCATATTGCCCAGTCCTATCTTTATTATCAAGTCATAAATGCTATCACTTATCGGGCTCACTTACTTTTCACTTATCAGGTTCACTTGTAATAAAACTTTACTTACAAATACTTTTACAACGGGCAGGGGCTTGGGCACAGCCGGACCTTTTTATATTTACACAGGAAACTTTCACAATAATCCTCTCTCCTGCCCTCATTGTTATTGACCTTTCATAACTGTAATTATTTTATAACCCCCTTTCAGATTACAAGCCCTGTCCCTAATATTAGATTTCAAAGTGGACCTTCACATTTTCCTAAGATTCTAACAGTGTCGTATTTAAAAGCATTTCCGTCCCTAAAAATTTATTTCAAATATTAATTCCTTTTTGAGCAACAGATCCACATGCGCTAGCTCCATTTTTATTATAAAATAATTTTCTTAAAATAAATCAAATATTCCAAACTCACAATATTATTCTAAGTCCTCAGTCTTACACACTACACAAAATTATGCAGGTTTATACACAATGTTCAAGTTCATACAAGTCTTATACAAGTCTTATACAAGTTACACACACTTACAGGTATCAGACAAGTTTATGCAAGTTTACAAGTTCTTTCCTGTAAATAACCTGTTGTACAAGTTTATGCTCAAAAAGAAATAGCAGATTGGCGCAAATTATGTACCGTTTTTATAGCACATATTTTAAATTTATATGGAGCTAATACTTTATAAATTAAACAACTTTTCGGAAATACTTGGTTTATTCCGAAATTCAAGTTTACCAAAAAAATTAACAAAGTTTACAAACTTTTGATTCGATTTTCTTCAAAACTTCACACAATCGAACAAATCTAATTAAGAGTCTGATTAAAAATGAATTAAAATTAAAATGAAACTAAAAATTTATACTTCTCAAAAAAATGTGGTTTAAATTAACAAAATAAAATAAAAGTTCTCTTCTCAAAATACTCAAAATCAATATAACACAAAACTTGATATTAACTTTATGACCAAAATTTAATTCACAATACTTCAAAAAATGTAATTAATTCTCAGACTCTGAAAGATGGGAAACTTTAGAAATTTTAATTACAACAGTATAAAAAATCAAAGATATTAACTAAACGCTGGTACGGGACTTACTACTTTGAAGATTACGGAGGCTGATAGGGATTTAATACGCACTGAAGAAAAATTTAAAAACTTGAATTAAATTTACACGCGATAAAAAATGGAATTACTCTAAATCCCACACTATAAGGGTTAGAGGAAGAGCTGCGATTCTCAACAGGACCTTGTCGTCGTGGCTTCAAGACTCGAACTGAATCCTCCAGCGAGCCGGGAGGAACGCATCACCCGATACGTCACTGACCGATCAGCTGATTGCCGGTCCAACTGAACAAACAAAGTCCCCGCACCGCGTCTAGTTAATAAGAGCCTACTTCCTACCGCGATTCAGCATAAATGAATTTGAACTATGGTACAATTTGATAGCCAGAAATTGCATAAATACAGGTGGATTCATTATCCCCGAGAGTATTGTTGCTTAATCAGCTGAATAGACATTCTAGCATAATATCTTTCTTTGCTTCAAACTAACTATAACCTAATGTGTTTATTTTTAAGTTTTTCATTGTTGTTTTTCATTTGTATGTAAATGTCCATTTCAATTGCTACTGAGAAACTGTTGTTATCTGATGTTCTCTGTTGGTTGAACATATTAATCAGGGCTTTTTGGGATTTGGTATGGGTACACTTCTGGACTGCGCCCGGAGCCTGGTGGACTTATTGCCGAGCCGCTAGTGGGTACTCCAGCTTGCACTACCCTGACACTGGGATCTGCTCCTAGCCGTGCCGCCTTACACCTACCACTACCGCACCGCGTATCCGCTCTTCCGAGCCACGGTCTGGACCGGACGTAGTAGGCCTTTTGTGTTGTGACTCCCAGTTGGTGAGTACAGACTTAGATTATTTCACAGAGTGCTCTTATGGATTAGTGAGTCGGACGCGGACTGATGTCTAATTCTGGACCAGGAGCCTTTGTATTGTGGAAGGAGCCCTTAAAATTTGGTTCAACGCTACCCTCCAGACGTTAACCGCACACCTTAGTGCATTATAGTGTATCTTTAGTATATTTATTTGTGTCGTCTATTATTTACATGTCTAGACCATTTATTGCATGTGTTTTATTGTATTTATTTATGTATGTTGAATGTTGTTTTGAGGAAGTGGAGCGCTCCCTACCATAAATAGAGTTCATTTAGCCATTTGTAATTCTCTCTAATAAGTGGTAACATTGTATCTTCGCTATGTTTGTTGTTGATTATTTTCTGTCTAAAGCATTTACTTACTGTAAGGCTGGATTACTTGTGATAATGTCATACAATTCCTGCACATAAATAATTAGTTTAATTTCAAACATTTGAGTGTTTTGTTTCTTTTGTTCAGTCCTAGTAACTGGATTTAGATAACCTCGCATAAGTATTAGGGGTCTATATTTAACCTTATATTCAGAATATTTCAATACAACTATCTGTGTAATCCAAAGGCCTGGTTGACAAAAAAAAATAGCTTTAGTGTATGGTAGTAGGGAGCCTGATTGGTACTTTCCTTGGAGCAGGGGTACTCTTCCTTGTTGGAGCCCTGCCTGTTACCTGTCCTACAACAAGGTGGCGCCCTTTCCCTCACCGAGCAACCTTAAAGAAGAAGAAGTACTAATCGTAGGTTACCCTTTACCCTTACGGCGCGCTGTCAAGGACCACCCCCTTTCTCCACTGAGTGATACCGGACATTTGCACAATTCCCCTAGGGGAGAACGTTGCAATAATTATGAGTATTAACACAATGTAACACAAATTATAGATGTTGCAAGTGAAAAGAGCCTGTACAGAATTTCCAACACAAGTGTAATCTTTATAGCTTTAAAAAATTGTTAACTTTAATAGTTTTAAATTAAAATTCTTTAAACTTTTTATCTTAACATTATTTATAAAATTGTTGTTATTAATTTTTCAGACCACTTTTCGGCGTAATTCCTCACGAGAATTATTCCTCTAAATATAATGCGTAATGGTACAGGAGTTAATGCTAAAACAATGTTGAATGTCTGAAAATTTCTTGTTCAGTAAAAGTATTTTGGTTCAATGTTGGTGAATGTCACTCTATGAGCGTTAGAAAATATTTTTATGTTACATTTTATACAAAACACAAGCTTTTAAAGAGCAATTATGGCAAGTATGAGTATTTCTACAACAGAGCATCGAAGAATCCAATATATTGTAAAGAATATCAATATAAAGCCACCTAATACGAGATAAAAAGACCTCGAAAAACAAAGATAAGTGAATTGGTTTGATTCTCTTAACATTATATCAGGTCCTTCCAAATTCCCATATATAATTTTATTTTATATTGATAATACTCAATTTTATTGCAGTACATGACTTAGGCAGAGAGTTAGCAAAGTCTGAGCATTGTAAATCTTGTATAGCTTTCCAGTTGACATCTCATGAATAGATCTAGCACGGAAATTTTTAATAGTGCATGAACCGTCATTTCCACATAGACGGTCCTCGTGTATATGAAGATGTGCATGTTCGTCTACGGAATTCGACTTATATTTGTACATATCCTAATTAACTATCCGCAGGAGATCAGAGAAATTTAGTACTGTAAGTACCAACACACGCTCTAATGTATATCCCAAATAGCAACACCTTTGTTTCATATATATTTCCAGAAATTTACAAATAAAACTAAAGCTGATATGTAACTTATTAGTGCTAACAATACATCTAATACTACTTCTATGCATTTATTCATTTAAAATTAGTAACTGACACGGATTGTAAATTTTATTTTTATTAAATTTTTTACACTACTCCTGGATATGAATACATATCTTCCTTGGGCGAAGAGAAATCTTTGTATTGAACTATTATATATGAATGATTTTATGAACTGATAGAAAAAATGAACAGGATCGATGTGAACTTGAGAAGACTCTGTTAGTCTTTTCCTGAAATATTGAATGTGTGTATTAAATTGTTGTACCTACTTATACCACCAATTATTATTTTGAACTTTGGACTAGTTATTTAGGTTTTTTATAAAAAAATTTTCTTAAAATATAGATCACTGCTGACAATGAGGGTCCTGGTAGTTCCTATAATGAGAGAAAAAATTCCTATAATGCTCAAATCCCTGACAACTCAAGAATTTAGATTTTAAAATTAAAATGTTTAATTTTTTTCAAATTTTGAATTAATTACTTTGATAAAGGTATACAGGCAGTGTTTAATTAATTTGAATCAAAATTATATTAATTAAAGTTTTCAGAATATGTTTTATAACTTATTATTGCTTATTTGCTTATTTAATTTTTCTATTCAAATAAAAAGAAACGGATTGCCATCTAGTATGGACATATTACAATATATAAAAACGTTTTTTAATAAGTTTCCAATTTTAATAACAAAGAGTGCTCAATAGTTCTGTGCTGTGTTTTCTCTGATAATAAATACTACTCGTACAATTTCAATAGAGTGATTCTATTACATTTTGCCGCCCAATTTGAGATCTAACTCATTTATTTTATTAAAGCCAATTGTACAATATAATTAAGACGGTATTGAACTCATAAACATTGTGAAGCTCTATTATTACAATTTTGAATCAGATTTATGTAGTTATATGGAATATCAAGAACATTGTCTGTGCTCAAATATATGTACTTATTTTAGCTAGTAAATATTTTAGAAAACATAATTTACAGGAAATATTTTAGGCTACAGTTTTATTTACTTTATAAAGCTAAGGTAAGTTGAAAAAAGCCCACGCTGTATGAAAATAATATTACAACTTTGCTCCACATTCACTACTTTTCATAATTTTATTTTTACCATGTTATGCCTTTGTCTGTTTGTGATCAAAACTTTGGAATATACATAAAGCATTTTTGATTATAAACTATAGTTTTGACTCGAATTAAACTCTAAGACATATATGAAATTGGAAATGAAACAAAGTAATAGGCATATGTTTATAATACTGAAAGCTGGTGTAGGTGATTAAGCAGGATTTATTAAATGGTACACAAAACATTTTTATAAATAAATACCGTCAAGGAGTGAAATAAAACCGATTTTTTTATGAAAAAGTACAAGGAAAAACAATAAAATAAAGAAATTCAAATTTTGTTATTCTATAAAGTTTAAAAATAAATTTAAACTTTTATTTATATTTAAGAAATCTTCTTATAGAGAAAGATTAACGTTTTTCTTGCACGGTTTTATAGTCTATATTCCCCAACAGATTTTACTGCAGTATGATGTCATTCGTATGCGGTTGGACTCTAGTGGGGTGGAGATAAAACTTGCGTACACCCTCCATGTTTCCTCTCGCTGTTTACATGTTATCGAATTTTCACGAAAGTCTTTCAGGGTTATACAAAAAGCATATTTAAGGCCTACTGATATGAAAGGGAAAACGTTTTCTTACACGGTTTATAGTCTGTATTCCCAACAGATTTTACTGCAGTAAGATGTCATTCGTATGCGTTTGGGCTCTAGTGGGGTGGAGATAAAACTTGCGTACACCCTCCATGTTTCCTCTCGCTGTTTACATGTTATCGAAAGTCTTTCAGAGTTATGCAAAAAGCATATTTAAGGCCTAAACAATATAAATACTAATATTTAATTAGTTTTAGTAAATACAGGAAAATATATTTCTATTAAAGTGCTTAGGGGAAGAGGAGATTAGAGATACAGTGTTTTATTGTGAGATTTCATCGTACCCACAGTTGAGCTACTTTAAGAATCTATACTCGGTGCATTAAAAACCTTATTTGAAAACCAATGGATGTCTTATAGGGCAAATCACTAACCGCATATTGCTAGGTGTTGAGATACAAAGAGCTGATCAGTAGGCCTAACTTACTGATCCTTTGGTGAAGTTTCAGCTCTGATTTTGTTTTGCTAGTAAAGTAAATCTTCAAGATGACGAAAAATAAACGTCTTACTATAAAGAGGAATGTATATAAGAAATAATGTAAAAATGTTATAATTGAAAGGGAAAATGTAAAAATGTAACCTAGGCCTACTACCAACTTTGGAAAACTTTTGACCTGTCTCAAAACAGTCTTAAAGGTTTTAATGCTAGGCCTACCAACTCGCCTTCAAAGAACACAGCGACTCCTTCTTTATTGTTATACGATCAGGTTGATGATGGTTTTGAATATAATATGCTTGACTGGAAGAGGTTTGAATCGAGTTTTGAAAGTTTTTCAGTATGCAAAGTCTGCTTTAGCAAAATAGTAATAAGTAAAAAAGAATAATATCCAAAAATTAGGTCGTGAAATAGCTGAACAGTCTTTTTAAATTGTGGTAATAAAGGTACTGTGAACATGTCGAAAACCTCACAAGTCCCTGAAATCAAGAATCACCAATTAACTTTACGATCTCAATATTAGAATAGTGTATGGAATGCGAGCCGTAGGAAAAGGTAAGGCAGAAAGCTTTGCGGTATTTTGAACCATAGTACTCCTATGAATACGTACCTCTTATGAATGTTTATGGACAAATCCTGGCACATTTTCAGATACAGTTTGCAGAAAGTCAATGGGATTTGCTGTATCACATGTAGTATCAGCTTATGATGGGTCCATACATATATCATTCGCAATAGACGGGACATGGCAGAATCGTGGACATACTTTACTGAATGGAGTATTTTCACTAACTTCCTTACATACGGGAACAGTTGTTGACATGGATATTTTCTAAAAGTTTTGTAATTGTAGCTTTAAGTTTATGATTAAAGGGACTCTTGTAGAAAAATGCTCATCTAACGATCATTAAAAAAGTGGGGCAATGGAAGTAGCCTAGATCATAATGTAAAGTATATTTTAATATGTTTGGAATGGAGATGTATAGCTTTATTACAATTTTATTGTTAGGAAACCATATAAGGACGAAGGTGAAATTACAGAAACTAATTTGTCGGGCATATTCAGAAGAGCATGTGTATCAAACCCTAAAGATCTGATGACAACCCGCTAGGAGGAAGAAACCACTTAACCGATGATGGAAATTCTAAAATAGCAATCTTATTATGCCCTATCCGTTAGAAGATGTTGCAAAAGGTGTGAAAGAAATAATAAGAGCTATTGGGGCTACATTTGACCATGCCATAGCAAACTACATCATATTGCCTTAACCTGTGCCCAAAAGACGAAATTATACGGTATAAAGCACAACCCAGATAAGCTACCAAAAATAACCATATCACTACAATAAATATTTTAATTTGGCATAAAGATTTTAATGAATTTCATCCAGTCAGTATTCAAAGACCTTGAAAAGCCAGACATTTTAGACAGACGCCTTTATGGAAAAACCCAAAGAGTAAGTGAATCCCTAAATAAAGATATTTGTTAATTTATCATAAAGGTTTTGTCCAGCTCAACACACTAAAATTTAGGGTGTGTAATGCTGTTATAACGTTTAATGAAGTCCGTATTGGCAAGTGCAAACTCTTACATGGAATTGGACCTAAAACTGGCAGGAATTTTGTAAACGATCTGATAGAGCTCTCAGTGAACTTTAGAAAAAATCAGGAAACATCAGTATTTCCTAAAAAGAAGACTGTTTGGGGAAGAAGAGGCGTATGGCTCAGGAATGTATTAATAATATGTAAAACCATTTTTGATGTTTTTACATTTTTTTCAGAAAGTTATTTGTTAACACAAGTCTTTTTTTTCTCAGTAACCATAAGAGGTATCACCCTGAAATTATTTCTTTGCCTAAAAAGGTAATTAAGTATGTACAACTAGTAGTAAAACCTTTTTCTTATATATTTAAAAAAATATTTTTTAACAAAATTTAAAAATAAAAACTAACCATTTTATATTACCATATGTCTCAAAATTGCATAGTATTAGTTAAAAAAAATATATCATTATAATATCTTTTTACAGTTCCTTAGAAATAGGGACAGACGTTAAGTTAGACAAATAGTTACCTAATGAACTTTGGATGGGAAATATTTTGTTTCTTTTTAATAATAATTTGTTTTTTTAATTATAACCATTATAATATTCTGCGACATAGAGTGAAATACCCTTGAAGGAATTGAAGGAATATTTAGAAGTGCAATAAAAGTAGCAATAATTCCACAGTATTATAATGTAAATTTCCATATCGTAGGAGACGTTTTGGAATATAAATTTCATTTTCGGCGAATTCACAAACACATATTTACATATTTAAACAATAAATGAAAAGATAGCGTATCGCAATGGATTTAGCAATTTGGTTAAAAAAATAATAATGTATTAAAATAAAGTGTTAGGATTAAGGTGATTAGCATCAAGGCAAAAATATTTGTGACTTCCTATGGTAATACTGCTAAATCTCTACTGCACTACAAAATAAATTAACTTAAATTTGTCTTAGCTGGAATCGTGTATTTCATACAAGAGCCGTCGCATTCCAAGCAGGTTTTGCAGCGTTAAAAATGCTGTTCATATGCTGGTGGGTTCTCTGGTTGTGGAAATAAAATTCATGTACACGCTTTATGTCTGTACACAGCTTTTACATCTTAGTACTTGTCCATAATCCTCTCTGGGTGTTTATAAAACCCCACTTCGTAAATACAACTAATAACTTTAAATTATACAACATAAGATTGTTGGTACAGCTATTTAAGTTTCCAATATTGAAAACTCATAAAACTCAAATCGATTATTCACTAAAACTTACTGTTTCAATAGCATACTACAAATACTCAAATATATATTATCAATGATGAAGGAAAGAGCGCTGTATTATTGTACCGGTAAAACTTATCTAATGAATATATGTTTAGCTAATGAAAGTAAAATTATGTAATGTGTTACCGTACCTTATTTAAAGTTATGTAAAACATAAAAAATATGATTATTTAAATTTTGACCACAAAGATGAAATTAGCTAATATTTCATTATAGGTACTTATTGTTGTATAAAAAGGTGATTTGTGGTATAGAATTGAGAAATCATCATAAAAACAGTCTAAATAATGTGTCTCACGTGGACGGTACCCGGTACCCAAAAATATCAAATTTATTTTTAAGTCGTTGTAAATATACTAGTAAACAAAATGTATATGTAACATATAGTACATGGTCGGATGATTTATTTCTAATTTTAAGTTATAGTTTATACACTTACTTTCTATGTTAAAAGAAGGAAAATAAAGTAAATACCATAAATAAAGGAAAAAAAGGAAGTAAAGGAAATACGTTTTTAAAAACATATTGTAGGAAATCATCTGCAGGTAAATAAACATACTTATTATAATGTAATGTCATCAAGTACCATTCTATCCAAGTAACTTGATAAGCACGTCAGCCAAAAAGTGTTTGATTTTATTTCCATCAATGCTTGTCAATTTATAATATTTTGAATTATATTTAGAAGCACTCTCAATAATTGGTTTTATTTATTTTTGTTTACTATAGAGATAGTTGTAGCACTTTTTCTTATTTTTAATGGGTCTAGACCAAATATCAGTAGATACAGTGTGCAATATTGAATAGTATAATGACTAAGTTTTCATCTATAGCGTAGGCATAGTAAACTTATTAAAATATATTTATTTATTTTCACTTCCAAAGGTAAAACGTGAAGTAAAAACATAAAAGAAATCACAAGACAAAAAATAAATTATATATAAAATAAGTTTGTGCAAGCTTGTGATTAATGCTGAGAGTCGGCGATGCAAAAAAATAATCTATCTAAAATTATAAATATAGTTAAAAATAAAACAATAAAAATAATATATACGTTCATGAGAATTATAATAACATAATAATGTTATCATAAATATTAATTGATTGCCGTACAAAAGTGGAACAAAAATTGTATTATTATTAAAATAAATACACTAAGTCAAAAACAACAGAAATAAACATCAAAAATATACACGATATAGGTTGAAGAAAGAAAACATTAAGCCAAACTACAATTATGGATGTTAGTGCTTAAAATTAAATATATAACAATATTGTATAAGATGTTGAGTATGAGTGTCGATATGTGCTGGACTGTGTGAGTGTGATATTTTTTCTGGAATATTCATCAAAACTTAAAGAATTTAAATTGGTTGCAACCAGAATGTATAAAAGTAGTACAACAAAATGACAATAATCTTTATGCCAGCAATGGTTTCAAAAGTAAATAATTGAATTAAATTTTGTTCAATTATACTAGGATTTTAATGCCAATTCAGGTTCAAAAGTCTATACAGTTTTATATTTGGTGGCTTAATTTGCCTCTCCACAGAGAGGTTGAAATATTTCACGTATTCCCTTAAAATGCATTGACTATTTTTCAATATTGTATGAACCAAAATACCTAAATTTTTATATATTTAGCTCGACGTAAAAATAAGGTAGTGTCGGAAATCGAATGTATTATGAACTTTTTGAACATTAACTTTCATATTTTCAGAGAAAAACTAAAAATAATATTCGTACATTTAGGGTGCCGGAACATGAACATGGGGTGAAAAATCGGTAGAGAGTATAGAAATAATTGAAAATTTGTTCAAATATCCAGTATAATAGTTAGGTTAGTTTCATATATAAATTAAACATACAACTCCTAAGATGACCGATATAGGTGTCATGGTCACACGTAATCAAGCCCTAGGACGCGCTCATTCTCACGAAATGGGGCTCCAAAATTGATTTTTGTTGCACAACGTTGACTATATCTAGAACTATGTCAGGTGCCTGAAGATATTGTTATAGAAATTTCTAGGCACTTTTTTGGCTTGGATAAGTGGGGTATTTTATCAATTGGCTTAGCTTGTTTCTACAATTATTTAGTGCGTGAGCATATAGAGGACATTTGAATGTAGTTTTGCTAAAGTACGTGTTTTTATATTTTAACCAGATTTCTTACGCAATAGTATGTGAAAGCAAGACATTATCCAACAACTCTATGAGAGTAACTAATGCAATATCATAACATGTTTGAATAAAATGTCTTCGGTCAGCTTTGCCTTTGTTTGCAAATACAAATGTTAAAAAGCACCATGTCAACATTTTGGTTTAGTAAATGAAAAAGTTTAATTATAGCCGTTGATAACGTATATTTTTTCAACTTTAAAAAGTAAAGAAATATAATGGTGTGGCATTATACATTAAACGACAAAAATACTCTTTTTTCTCTACTGAAAGGAGAAAAAAAAAGAGAGTCATTAAAGCGTGTACCAATAGATGAAACTACGTTCAAAACTCTAGTAGCAAGGACAATAGCTGATTATCTTACCGAGAAGTATAAGACAGCTTTTCTAATTGGATTGCACAATACTGTTAAGTACTAAGTTCTTCTCCAGTACTTTAAATTAGTTCTCTCATAATGATGGTTGGTCTAACAAGTGTGTTTCAATTTTCAATATTAGAATATAGAAAAGCAATAAATTAACATACTGCAGTAATGTTTGATTGTACCCACAAATTTATTTAATT
>NW_025777932.1:0-80829 GCF_021130785.1 Homalodisca vitripennis
TGATGGTAAAAAAATTTGAAATAGCTATCAAGGATTTTAATTTAAAGTATCTCCTTTTCTTCCCCGATCTGTTATTTATGGATTACACATATAAGTATATTATCATTCAAACGAGGAATTAGTAGCACTTAAAGCATCACAAGCATTATTGTTGAAAATTTATAGTATTATTCAACAGGTACGTATATTTAAATGAAATAATATTTAACTAACTATTAAATTTATCTTTTTTGCCTTATTTATTTATTTAACCCGTACTTTGCCCTTGCTTTACTAGCTATTGATACAAATAAATAAACGTTTGATTTACAATAATTGCTTTTGAGTTTATTTCTCACATGCAGGGATTCTTGGATTATACTGCCATGGTCACATAAAAAAAATTATATTCAACATAGAAAAAATTGAGGTTACATGTTAAATTTGAATTTATACAAAAATAGGTTTAAAATTTTGAAAAATTTGGAATCGTAAATTTGGGTACATCTTACTTAAGTTCAAATCCAGTTTTACTTTGTATGTTCCATTGACACTTATTCATCTTCAATCATCCTTTTCGGCTTAGTGTAGATTTAATACTGGTAGTAGTAATCTTTGCAGATCTGAGAGTTCTGGTTGTCATCCAATATTCAAGTGTTCATCATCTAGTAAATGTCTTTTCTATTCTTGGATTCAAAAATTTAGATTCACCAATTTAATACAAATAATAAAAGTATTACTGTATTCAATAACTCAAATGTTTATTAACTTTGATGAGAAATGCTTCTTCCCAGTCTCCTCTTAAGCCATCCTTCCTCTTAATAAAAATTCCGTTATTTTAAATTCACCAGCTGATCTAAATTCATTTTATAACTCCAGGTGTTGTAAGCTTACTTTGTATAACAATCTCCTTGATATTAAGATTTAATGTATTCTGTGGTATTTGGTCTAAAGAAATTATTAATATATTTTTATCTGATGATTCAATTTTACAATAGTTTTATGTATTTCTATCTATATATATATGATAATATGTTTTTTATGTTAATTTTTACTCTAAAATAGGTTGCTAGTTTTTCTTAAACTTAAAATCTATTGATTTATATATGGTTTATTGTAAGTTATCAAAATTGCATGGGTGCATGTCAAATAGCTAAGTATGTTCTTCTTCTTGTATGGATTCCTGTGTGTGTGTGTGTGTGTGTGTGTGTGTGTGTGTGTGTGTGTGTGTGTGTGTGTGTGTGTGTGTGTGTGGTGTGTGTGTGTGTGTGTGTGTGTGTGTGTGTGTGTGTGTGTGTGTGTGTGTGTGTGTGTGTGTGTGTGTGTGTGTGTGTGTGTGTGTGTGTGTGTACTTATGTGGTATTCAACTCCTAAGTTATTTATTAATCTTTTATAAACCTAAATAAAATAATATGAAGTGTTAACTTTTCAAAACAAAACTGTAACATAATACTTCTAAATATTACACAAAAATTTAAGCGTATATATGTGTGTGTGTGTTGGTGCATTTATTTTTACAATAAATATTGGTAAGCGAAGCGGGAAAATGAGGTAGACGATGTGATTTGGCATCTTGCCAGAGGCTGATCACGTTTTCGATATCTGGAGGCTCTTGCAAGCGATACATTTACGTATTGAGGGAATTTTGATAGTTTCTTTCATGCGTTGCTTAGGATTTTACTAGTTATTTAATAAAAGGTTTAATCTCTCGAACTTAGCTAAGTAACTGTAATAGATTGTACTAGAGCAGTAAGTGAAGTAGCAAATTATAGTCCTGATTTCCTTAATCAATAGCATGCCAATTTAAGTTATAGTTGATCGAAAATAATTTATCAGAATAAATATAATGGATAATACATTTAATATACCATATTATTATATGTGTAAATTAAGTAAACTTAATTATTACATATACTAAAAACTTTTGTTAGGTATACAAGTATCAAAGAAAATGTTTGGAAGAATACTCGAAAGAAGCTATAAAATATAATGCATTCAAATAAGCATTCTAATATCTTATGCTTTTGTAATAAAATGTAAAATGGAGTAACGTTTCTAATGCAATAATGTTTATACTTTTGATGATTATTATAATTTATATATATATTGAATTGAATTGGAATTGAATTGAATTGAATTGAATTATTTCCAAAAGCTTACAATTCAATGGCCCCGCTAAGTACAAACACTTATCAGCGGGGTCCAATATTAAAGTATCTTAACTAAACCATACAATGTATTTATTAAGTTACGTATCAAAATTGGCATTCATTAACTTTGTTAAAGTTTACAAGCAAGAGTAACAGCATACAGGTTTGTTTTAATTTATCTTTACATTTCAAATTATTAACACTGATAAAAACCGGTCTCTTAACTCTTAAAATTAAGTTCATGTTCCTAACTAACAAATTTGCACTGGTCATATAGTGTGATTGGATTGTAATGATTTATATTCAGAAGCAGTCGATGTCCTTACCCAATTCCAATCGGTATGAGACAAGAATAAATACCCCCTCCCATCAGGCGTTCCTTGTTCCGCCACTACCAGTGTTTATTTCTGCAATTGCAATACACGTGCAAAATCTAGCATGAATTTTGCTCTAATTATTAAAGTTCATTTTAAGATGATTATCAATAAATAAATAACTGTGTTAATTTATTTCACCCATGTGTAGCATTTACAGCATTCAAAATATATGTCAAATGTGTCTGTTTGCCTATTCAGTCTGTGATATGATTGTGTTTGTGTTATCCCTGTGCTAACCTAATTGTGTTTTGGTATTGTGTTATTGTGTATGTGTTATTGCATTAAGTTTTGACGCATTTATATATTGATAATAATTCATTTTTCCTACTCCTTCCAAAATGTAAGTTATTTCATATTGCATATTGTTTAGTCATATCTAACGAATTTCCATTCCCTAACCTCTCTTACTGCAGTACAGTACGCGGCCACCACAACAACCCTGCAGCTCCTCCCCTCTTTAGTCTAGGCTTTCATACCAATGGCAAACCCTAGCAAACGGTTTATTATTTTATAGATAAAATTCATGTGTTATATTTGGCATGTGTTTATATTAAAAAAGCAATAAATATATAAATAATAATAAAGTAATAATATTTTAATCTAATAAACTTTAACAAAAACAACTTATATATCAACAACAAAAAACTATAGGCTATGCTTTATAAATATATCTAAAACATTTTCTTAACAACGATCCCATCATCACATCTAAAAGTTTTAAACACAAACAACTGACAACATTATGTCAGAATTTGCAACAAAAATATACAGTATTACTCTGTATCTGATTTTATCTATAATAGGGCAACCAGATCCACCATAGATTCATGAAGCTTAATCAGGTTACATAAATAATTAAAAACTATCAAGCTAGACTATAAAACAATAAATAACATATTATAATAACTATATATACTTGGCCTATATGTTTATCACATATAACACAATCTAATAATGTTTATTCATAATATTCATCAAAGCATAACAAAACTATAAAAAAATATAACATGGACCACAATAACAGATTAATATACACTATATGTTTATCACAGCAATAACCAAAATCAACAACAGACCCCAAACAACAACATTAAAATAACAAAACTAAACTATAAAAAATAACAATATTATAGTATAAGTTAACAACAAGTGAATATAGGCTATATATTTATCAAAGCAACAATCATTAAACAACAGTAAATGTCCACAATTAACATTAAAATAATAACATACATACCCTACATTACTCACAAATTCTTATTTACTAATAAACATAATAAGTTAATAATATCTAGAAATGTTTTTAAACAGATCTATATTCTAAATTTATAACTCTTCCATTAACCACCTGTAAACAAGTTTTTTAAACTTACAATAATTATTTTCATTAAACATATAATTTGGGTAGACTGTTAAATAGGCCAAGGAACAATATATTTCGCCAATCTTTTACCAAAAGTATTTGTTATTCTATAAACGTAGAATTTTTTCAATATTTCTTAAAGCTATAGAAGTGTTTCTTGCTGTTTGAAATTTTATATTTATTGTCTGCAAAATAATATACAAGGATGCTATAACTTGTAGTAACCCTTTGGTGTCAAGCTATTGGCTTGTATATACAACTTGTTTTTCTTGTAATACTATTAGTTCTGCCATTCAACATCATATCCAGACATTTCTTTTGAAGGCTTTGTAATCTTATTGAGGTGGTTGTATGCAGCTGTTCCATATGCAATTATTCCATATCTAACAGTTGACTGCACTAACGCCTTGTATACTGAAGTCTTGCTTTCAAAATTCAATATATTTTTTTAATCTATAAAATACAGCAACACACGAGCAAATCTTTTTCTGGATTTTCTCAATGTAGTATTTCCATGTTAAACCATTATCTATTGTTATCACCAAGATAATCATAGGTACATACTAATTTTTATTCTGTCACAATCACATGAAGTGAGGTATAAACGTGTGTGTAGTTGCTCACACATACATGTGTGGTATTTCAACACAGGCTCATTTCCTACTTTTTTATTTCTTAAGTGAATATTCATCATAACAGTCTTTTTTGGATTTAAAACAAGTTCCATATTATGCAACCATTTATTTATTTCATTAAAAATCGTTTTGAAGCATTGCTTGGGCAGTTACCAGATCCATATGAGATGCTACCAGAAGGATGTTATCTGCATATGCCCCACACCTTTACATGTTTAGTTACATTAAAAAAATTATTTATATAGATATTAAACAGTAATGGACCAAGGTTACTACCTTGTGGTACACCACAGTTGCTTAGCTTATATTCACTATAAGTGTTTACTATTTTTACTCTGTAACCTCTGTTTTGTAAATATGATTTGAACCAGTTTAAGTTTTACTCCCAACAACACCAATGTTCTCCAGGACTACTAACATCTTATTATGATTGATGGTATCAAATGCCTTTGATAGATCCAAAATAAAGCCAATACATAACACCCTTTTTCTAACTGTTCATTTACATAGTTAGTAAAGTCCTTCAAAAGAAGTTCAGTTCCCTTACCCTTTTGAAAAGCATATTGGTTCTCATTAATAATGTGACATTGATTCAAAGAACCCATTTAACTTATTCACAACAAATTGTTCATATATCTTTTCTATACTGGGAAGCAATGACACTGGCCTATAATTCTCATAAATTTCTCTAGAGCCCTTTTTATATATAGGTCTCACTATTGAAGTCTTAAGACACTCAGGGAATATTCCTTCACTCAAAGACAAATTTATTGCTCTAGCCAATGCAGGTCCAAGTGAATGTGAGAGTATATATATATATATATATATATATATATATATATATATATATATATATATATATATATATATAATTGTATTTAATATTAAAACATTTCTTATTGAAATGAAATTTAAATGTTTACAATACCCATACATTAAATAATTTGTATAATTTACTATGAACATAATAAATATGAATGGAGAAAAATAATATACAAATATTTTTATGTAAATGGGGACTCAAAATAAATTTTAAATTTGCAATTAAATAATAGATATTGAAGAATTGTTTAAAGATATTACTAAAATTTATAAGAATATAGGTGTAACGATTAAAAAGGTGATTTAAAGATAAGGATATGTCCAAAGCTGTTTTGTTTCAATCGTTTAAAATTTCAATTTGTTTTCATTTTTACAACTAATGAAACTAATTTCAAATTTATTTTTAGTACAATCCTTTTATCATCTTCGAATAGTCTATGCTTATTAGTTTATTTGTATTGTATACAGCTGAGGTTTATAACATATAACGCAAGTCACATCACGATATTCATTTTTATCTTAAAATAAACGTATTTAATTTATTTCAGTTGAATATTAGCAGTGACTTTAACGGCCCACTGGACATTGTCTTTTCATGGACATAAGTCTACCTCTTGCAAGCTCTGACATTCTGAGCTGGATATGCCGCAGCGTGTGTGTAGCCTGCACAACGTCTGTGAGTTGGCATCACTCCATATAAAAAGACCCTGTTCTTATTACTAACCCTTCCTTTGCCATCTGTTTCAATGTTCTATAACTATCAGTCCAGATGTAACTAATTTTTATTCTATTCGTTAATCTTTCATTGGTCCTTCTAGCCAGAGTCTGTCGGTTTGGATTTTTTTATAAATGCATAACACATATTTTAGATATTTTCGAAAATTTACAGAAAAACCAAATCTTTACCATCGTTATTGTTTGGTTGTGAGATAAAAATTAAACGGTTTTAGTATTTTGTTTATGAATATATTCGTCATAGCTCTTTAATATTTTTTTTCTTGGAGACAGAAATAGTAGAATGAAAACATTTGATATTTTAATGAATAATCGTTGATATTTAATGAAAGATTTAGGGGGACTCTTACAACCAAGCCAACGTAAATATGACTAAGGATAAAGCTATGAAATATTACCATATACATACAAATATGACATGTATTATACCATACATTTGGAAGTAATATGAAACCTTATAGTGCTACTGTGACCATGGTAGAATTCCCAAGATACATGTCACCATTAAAAACGATATACATTGCTTAACCTACTAATTTTTTATCAGGAAATCTTTGAGTAATTGCTGATAAAAAGTAATTTATACATACAATTAAATTAAGTATTAGATTATATCAGTTAAAACATTCACAATGATTCAGCAAATTATTTCAAAACCTCATCTGATATTGATAGTAATTCTTTGTGTTCATGACTGAAATATTGTTGAACTGGTTTACTTTTATTGATAAGAAACTGTGTTTTAATAATACTCATTCTGTATAACCTTTTTCAGAATATAGATGTAATATGTTATTTATAACTATGCTTTTATTATTAATAAAGAACTTCTGTAATAAATTAAAAAAATTTTCTAACAAAAGAATCATTAGTTAATGGGTTACTTATTACTTTAATTATTTTAAACTCTACATAATATCAGTCCACTTTCTCTTGAACTGAAGTATGTGTCTGGCCGGAGTAAATGTAATAAGGAAAGTTTGTGCTCGAAACAGGACTTTTCTCTATAACGCTACTTGAAAACTAATTTTATAATTTCACCGATCCTTCACATAATTTTTGGCCAAACATATTCATAAAATTTTAACTTTCATAAATAATTTATAACTATGATTTAGGTTTAATTATCTGTATTAATATCGCCTAATGGTAAAAAACGTGAATAACATGTCAATTTTGAAGATATCGTAAAACTGTGTGAATGAAGTGTTTTATAACATGGACCTATATTCATTAAAAACAGAATTTCATTTATTATTTAACAGATCCATTGTTAAGTAATTAACTAACATTTATGAATTGGTATTAGATTGAAACACATACCACAGTGAGAAACTGCTCCGTTGGATTTAAATACATTGTTGAAAAAGAGAGGCTTTCCCATTTTAATTCCAAATTGTGGTTTAACTATAAGGAAACTATTAAGTTTAACATTAAATTCAATAATATAAAAGTAAATTTAATTTATTTGGAGGGTGGGGACTACTACAATTACAATTAACGATATAATCACATATTCATCCCTCAGCAACACTAACTAAATGTATTTCAAAACATTCCATCTCAAGAAAGTGTAAGGTTGTATGACAAACCCCCAGAATATGTTAAATTAAAAACCAATAAAAACGTTACCGTGGATAAATATATGGAATATATCATTAAATGAGCTTAAAAAACTAAATTCTAAATTAAAGGTTAACATTACTTAAATTTTAAAACATTTTATCTTTAATTATATCGATATTACCACTAACGGTATACTTAAAAAAATATTTTACTATTTTTCAATTAGTAAGATATTAGTAGTAAAGAAGCTATTTAAACGTTTTTTTTATTCATTTTGCATTCATAACACAACTTATTTTTGTTAAATTGAAATAAATGTTTTGTTTTTGGTATTGTAAAATATTTATTTCCAAATATTTAGAAATACTTGAAAGGAGTAAAATTTGTACTATACACAAAAAGGAATATTAAGCATTTACCTACAAATCACGATAAAAGTTTTTTAAAACCATTTACGGAAATCAGTAACATAAAATTATCCACTAATATAAAAAACGCTGAATAAATGTAAGAAAATAGTAACAATTGTTAGAAATTGTGAACGTTTACTGCGTTTTAATGACATTACTATATCATAGGAGTAGTAACTCACACAACAAAAACCAGTTCATTCCATGTGACAGTATGTAATCGTGACAAAGGGGATGTCAGACAGGTAATGACAATGTCACGGACAGGTTGACACCTGTATTGCGTCGAGTGTCAGTGCACTGTGCCAGTGATATGTTTCAATCATTTTGAAAGGTTTTCTAATTAAATGATTTGATACTTTCTTTAGTTTTTTCATAAGTATTACAGAATGGAACAACTTAATATATGACATTTTTTCTATTTAATTTTATTAAACACTATAATGTGTTTTAATTTAGGTATTAGAAAATATACATGAATTATATTCATCTATGTATATAAAATAGAAAGCCCTCATTAATTTACTGCCTCACTCATTACTTGTTCTCCAAATGTTTTAACCCCACACAATGTTGGCATTTGCCAAAAATATGCCTCATGACTCGCAGCTAGAGCATTTACGTACATTAACATCAAACATCAATAGGAGTTCAAATGGGCTTGAAAACTTATAACAGCAATATTTCTTTTTACTCTATGTGTCCTGGAAAAAATTATATTCTAAAAAACATGTATTTTATTGTCTAAATAGTTAAATAAAGATCTTTATAACAATCATTCATAGAACTTAAAAAGATACTTTAACGCATACATGTGTTATATTTTACAAAATTCTAGCTATGTTAGAAAGATAAAATTTGGCACATTTGATTGTTAAAGCCTAAATATTATTACGAGCACCGGAAGTATTTTTTATCGGAAGTAGTAGGTTTTTTGACGAAAATAGACTTTTTCCACACCAACTTATGTTTATACTCGTATATTCTTTATAGGGTTTGCAAACACGACTAAAGCTCCCGAAATGCTTCTTAGACTGAGTTGGTATATATATATTTTTATCTTAAACTCAATCTAAACTATAACTATAATACTATAACTTTAACTATAACACAGTGTGTGAATTTTAATTCATTCTAACCATTCATGGCTCTTTGAATGCTAAATCTAAAATTAGATCTAAAGGTAATTTTTTTTAGCTTGTGAACTTCTTTATAATGAATACTAATAAAATACGTTCCATAAATATGCCTACTTCCGATTCGTAATAACTGTAGGGCTCAATCACCGTACACCTAAAGAGCCTTCAGTAAGAATACTATAATATATTCTTTCATTCTGTCCTAAAATATTTCAACTGTAAAATTATTCATTCAAATATTATAGTACATGTCAGAGAAATTTGTGATTTTCATGGATATTCAGAAATATCCTGTATCATCCTCCGACTTATGATTCCAAAATATAAGCTAAATTGTTCCAAAGTGGATCGCGAGACTGGAATGTCTTCTTGTGGCTATTAACAAATTTCAGGAGTGTTGGTTTACCCATTGAAAAGGATTAGCTTAGGACCTTTTATTCAATGGAAATTCATGGGTATACCCGGGTGTAACTGCTAGTATGTATGTTCAGAAATTTTAATGGGAATGGTAAACTAATATGAGGAATATATGTGAAGTATTACACACTATATATTTTTTATAAGTATTTTTTGGAGATGAATTTTAAGTAAGACATTTTTAGACATCAAGCCAGTGCAATGGGGCGCCTAGTGAGACAATGTGACTGCCACGTAACTCATAAGTGTCTCTGATGTCGAAACGATGTAAAGGTTGGTTTTAAGCTTCTTCGTCGGTAACTTTTTTTGTATTTCTTCAGACCAATGAGACTCAAATCTTCTCTTCTAATGTCAGCTTAATCTTCATTCCAGGAGTCAAGTCTGAGATAGCGTAAGATCCCAGATGCTGCAATAAAAGTAAGTTCATCTTTAGCTATATTCAATATTCATATGGATTAAAGTAAATTAAATCCTAATCCTACAACTCTTTACTGATTTAACTTAATATTACATACGTAGCAAGGTTTAAATGTATATACTTTTGTGTATACAAAAAAAAAACGTTTCTTTTAATGTGTACCTTTGCTAATGGCGTGTACGTATAACCATGGAGCTATGTATTTTAAAGTCATATATTTTAATAAACGATTACAAAGTTAAATTTATCATTGCTTGGGAATAGTTACGTTTTGTACCGTTGAAATTTTACGCTCTAAACTTGTAAATTAGATAATTATATGTTTTTTAAATATTAGTATCAGTACATAATGTAATATTTATTATAACGCTTCAAACTAGTTCCAGACACAGCCCTTCAGTGTAAGCTAAATTCCAAACTAATCGATGATATATGTATATAATTCTATTAACTATAGATTGTAAATATTGTACGACAATCATATTTTTTATAAATAAACGTATCCCCGGATGAAAGCTTCACTTTCAACAGATATGTGTTCTTCCCCAAATATGTGTTGTTATTTATATATGGGCAACACTGTAGATGCACAAGAGCAGAACATCAATAACAGCAATTTTCGAGAGATTAGGATAACATGGTAAATTGCTAGGTCTAGATTATTGATAAGGATGATTGTTAGAGTAGGTGGAGTTCACATCCTATTAATGGTTGGTTCTAAACTGACGACTTTGACTGGAGATACTAAACAAACTGCTCATTTTTGCAAGATAATATAAGCCGTTATTACTCTTCAGGGGATCTCAATAAGGAGAAACCCCAACTCCAATCTAAAAATCCGGCCAGTCTGAAGGCAGATAAAATCCTTTTTTGGGGTTAAGTGCAATGAGAGAGGTTTCTTAGTTTCTCGAAGTTTACAAAAAGTATCTTAATAATGCTTTAGTTTTACTACCGTTATTTCTCAAATATGTGTTCATTGCACTCACTTCATGCGCTAAAGATTTACATATTTTAGACTTCAAAGGTTAAAAATAACTATTTTACTTATTATTAAAGGGTTAGTAAAGCCTATCACTCGAGAGGCTAGGAAGAACTAAACTATAGACTTGAAATTTTGCGTGAACATTTCTTTATATTCATGAGCAACTGGATTCGGCAATGGGTCACTTTATGACATTCAAATATACATTAGTGATCTGTTTTACGTTGGTCTAATGGATAACTTGCTATAATGATAACTAGAAAATTACACACTAAAATTTAATGGACCACAATCATATTGAATTTGAACATGTCACAGACTAACAGATGTAGCTGAGGCATTTAAACTTTGCACGCAAATACAGATAAGCGTCTTATGTTAGCTTTCTCCTATAATGTATTACATAATGAAGACAGACTTCTGAACATTAATACAAAATCATAATTAAACATTAATTGAGTGTAGATAATGATAAAGATATGATTTGCACGATAGTTCAGAACATGAAGAAAAGTTTATTCTATCTTATTATATTAGTTTTATTAATTTAAACTTCAAAAATCTTGTACTTAATTGTAAAATTAATTATCTTTTTGCTTTGAAAAACATTGTTTAACAAAGACACTATGTATGTAAATGTTCTTCAAACTATTACAAAGTGAAAAAAAAAAACACTTCGTTACTGTATATAACTGTAACAAACAAATAGGGAGGAGATATTACATGACTATTATATCAGAGCTCATCTGTTGTAATCAGCTTACACACGCTGCTGACGCAGCTACACATTTCTGTCGAGGAATGTGAAATCTAGCGGACTGGATTACGGAGATTCCGCTCTGAATACATAATCTACAACATACTCAAGAGTCGACCACGTGACACTGAAGAGTTCATACAATGGTTTGGTGTTATTTTGGTATTTTTTTTTTCTGAACATTATATATAATAAATAATATTAAAAGTTATTTAGTAGACACCTATCTACCGTCTTAATACAGATATGTGCTATTGGTAAAAGAAATCTAAAACAACTATTTTAACTATAGTTATAGTTTATTTAAATTTAAATGTTATGATTTTATAGTAGAGAACAAAACACTTTAATTTTTACATCAACCTTCTAACCTGTTCCTAAGGCATAAGTTTATTTATCATTGTTATTTAACTAATTTTAGTACCCTATAAAATTATTAGATTATCGGATTATTTCTATAATGTAAAATAATCACTTTTTGGTAATTATTTTGTTTCAATATGAATTATTCTTAAACGTAAAATACGTGTGGGTTAAATGTTTTTAACGAAAATCTAAGGAAAAATTGGAATTATTTGTAATAATTAGTTCGAATGAAGGTTTGTTCTTTTACATGCATCGTTATTAGATTTCAAGGGTTATTAAAAGGGTTAATGGTAGTCAATTCAAAACTGTCGATTAAAGCAAACAATATTTTATCAAAAGTTAATTATTTGAAATTGACTGTTATGTGATATTTTTATTTCTATCTTGTGTATAAGAATATTTTCTAAATGATAATTTAAAAAATCATAATAAAATATTATTAAAATTTGATTCTGTTGTCTAAATTTTAATTTACTTTAAAATTACTTGACAGTGACTGTACACACTTTTGTTTTACTCATAAAGTTAGGAAAAGTAAATTATAGTACAAATTTCTGATACTTCCACGTCTGCCACAGATTTTACTGGTTCTTATCATTTCAATCTTGTTGCATTTTATATTTGTATGACTATATTTACTGTATAAAAGCCTAGTAATTGAATATCCAGGCTTCGACCTGCTAATTAGCTGTTTTTTCAGTAGTACTATCTATATTAAAACAATATTAGTCATATATCTAGATATATTTATTTCCATTTTATTCTTAATTACATAGAATACTGTGAAGTAGTTTTAATTTTTTAGAATATCCTAGAAGCACACCATAATAACAAACTCATGTATATGCAATGTCTAAACAATGTTCAAAATGTTTAATCTATCGTCGGAAATCAATACGTAGCAAATCATCTCAAAATTTTATACATCTCAGAATACACTTAGCTTAGACGCAAATTCTCTAATTCTTATCCACTGTATAATTTATATCTCCACAAAATGCGTAGCCAAAACTCTCTTCTCTCATTCCACTTTTTAAAACATGTTATAGAACAACAGTACTAGTTACCAACATATGCATATCCCTCTTGATTATTTTAAGCCTGAAAAGTTTTTCCTACATATTTTGAAAGGTATTTTAACACTTAATCAATGTGAAATAATAATTAATTTGAATTCTTCAGTTAAATATCTTTAGTGAGAATTTTTGCTGCGGGTGTGGTAATAGGCAATTTGTGTTTTTATTTAACTATTCCAACACTCACGATTGTATATGTCAATCTTATATATATTGTTAATTAATTTTAAGAGTATGGTTATAATTGGTAAAGTTAAAAATTCCTTTTTATAAGTACACAAAAAAAATCTGAATTATGTTGGATCTATTTGGATTTTTGTATATAAGGACAATTCCAACTGTTTATCTAAATGTGCTCTTTTTCTAAAATTGTTTATAATTTGGATTACGTATTCAAGAGATATCATGCGTAAATCTATACAAACTATTAAATTCAAAGAATAATTTTACTCCAGCCCCAGCGTGACTCTTTCTAAGGCTCGGCCAATAAAAATGAAACGGAACATCCCAATATTATGGATTATATTAGAGTAGTAAGAGTGTTATTTAAATGTTTTAAATTATGAGTAGCATTGGTTGACAAAACTAGATAGAAATTAACTTAAAAACTACCTGTTTCCATGGGCGTAGTCAATATAAATGTTATTATATCACATGAAAAAACTAATAGTAAATTAAACACAAATTAAATTTATAGATATAGAATAGTCTATATTGTATTGTTCAACAATGTCACCAGATGTTTGATTGAATATACTGTTTTTTTATAATATACTTCATTAAAATTTCATAGCAAACTTACATTTTGTTCAACTTGGTATGAAATTTTTTAGTAAAAATTAAAACATAGCTTGACATATAGTACTATTCTGTAAGCATTATAAGTAATATGTAATACATACTTGAGATTTTTTTATTAATAGATAGATCTCGCATTTAAGTACTTCAATCATGCCCTTTTATACAATTATAAAAAATATAAATCATTTATAGTATGCAGAGACATAAGGGCTTGACAAACACAATCAAGCTGCTTCCCTGAAACCACGTCAAAGCCAGCTTGGGCACAATGTAAACAGCCAAGCCGCAGAACATTGGATAGACGTGTGATCATGTGCTACAGTGGGTCTCCCGTAATCTACTGCCTCTCTATTGCGTTGTATTTGTTAGTACTTGCAATTTGTGTTCCTACTGACTTTCTATTCTTTTTCTATCCAATTCCTAGAACTCCCTATCATGTACTAGTTATGTTTTATTTATCTCAAGTATACAATTTACGTCAGAAAATACATAATTGGAGTTATGGATTAGTAGAAAATATAATTTTTATTACTAGACAATATATTCGTAGTTTAATATAAATATGTTAATAGAGTTACGGGATTTGCCATATTTATATTGTACAAAATGTAAAACAGAGAACACGTTAAACACACACCGTCACAAACTGTCAAAACAAGCCGGAGGCTGCTGACTTTTACCACTTTCCCTAAAAACCATTGCCTTATTGTTCTCAATGTTTCAGATGATGCTCCTCAGTACCACAGGGAATGCTGAAATTATTTCTTCAATGCTCCACTTTCGTTTTGCGTGGGTTTTGTTTATGCTATTAACTCTGGTTGGGCCCATTTGCTCTAGTTTGGATATTGTAGCATTTCTTTTTCTGGCCTCATCTACTGTATTTACTTCAGTTCTGTAATCAATGTATTTCTGGAATCTACACACAAAATCACGTGGCGTTATATCAGAAGAATGAGGTGACCATTGTATCAGTAAACGATTTACAATTCATAACTATGGGATATTATTGTCCCAAGATTAATGAACATCCGATGACCTGTTGTGAGGTGGTCCGCCAAGCTGAAATATCAAGTTTTGAGTACCTTGAAATTGCACAAAATTGGTAAATTATCCTATCATAGAATGATGCGATTAACAATGAAAATGGTCGGTAAAACTCGTGCATCTAATTCTAATTCTACGCCATGCATTGTTTTTCAGCGAATCTGGCTCGTGTTCTGTGACTATATGTGGGGCCACATACCCTGCTGTTGTGCTTACTAATATTTCGAGCAGTAACTCAATAAACGAGATGAGTTAATAAAATTTAATAATCTCATACATGCGGCTAAAAATGTAAGTTAAAAGTTCTAGATGGCGAAGGCTCTATAATTAAGTTCTAGCTGTTGTTACAACATATAAGAATAGTAATAAACATATTTCTGATTGAGCATATGCGCGGTTAATTTAGGTATATTGAGTTCAAAACTAATAATAGAGGTTTTAAACCATTGTGATGAACGCTTCAGTGGGTCGACTCTGGAGTGTGTATAAATTTTACATAATATACTTGAAACAATCAAAGAATTCAAGTAAAAGGTTCTCAATTTTTCTAATAATATTCGATCAAAAAATCTCACATAACAATTTCTAGCTTAGGTACTCTTATTTAAAAATTATGAAATTATTTTGTTGGAAAAAATTTCTAATATGATCTTCTGGTCTGTTGTCCTTCTTCTGTTTTCCGTATGTAGGCGTAACAGCTTCATTGGTAGGTTATCGTATAATGTTGAGCAATATCGCAATTAATATAAAACTACTAATCGCCTGTTCAAGAGTTAATACAATGACATAATAGTGTATAGAAAATTAGGACTAGATTTCTAAAGGATGTAAAAATTAACATAACATTCTGTTTGATTTAGAGAATGTAATCGTAAGCTAAGTTACGATCTCCAATGCTGTTACTAAGCGTAAAATATGGTGTGTATACCTGAGTCTGAAACTTGTCCCAGGGCACAGGACGGCACTTTGTTGTAGTTCCATCGCAATCAGACCCACTGTCCAAGTTCAACAATAAATTACACGGATTGCAAAATGTTATTTCAGTTTTTGGTTGTGTATATCTGAGCTCATACTTACTTGTTAACCTGCATTTTACAAATTACAAAACAAATTCATAATAAAAAATACTAGTGAGTTAATCATTAAAAGTGGTAACATCTTTGTTTATTGTTGCACAAAATCAGTTTACACGTTTAAATTTGTCATTATAAAATTATTTATAATTTTACTACAGAAACTAAGAAAAGGTCTTCTATCGTTAAATATTTCAAGGGTATATTATAGATATATAAATTTCAATATGATAAAACCACTTAGAAAATTAGCCTTTGTTCTTAATTAAGGAATTGTTTTTTGTAGTTCTTTTTAGTAATTACCTTTTTTAAATACTTTTCAAACTTGTAAGGCGGAATATAAAGTGTTAAAATACAATACATTACTAAAAAAATGGCAGTTATTTACTTTATTGGTTCCATAAATTGCATAAAACACTATAAAATCAATGTATCCACTTTATTTATATAAATTTAAGTAATTCTTGTATGTCTCACTCCAGCATAACAATTAAAATGACGTGGAAAGAATAATTTCTTACATCCGATGAACCATGCTCACCTTATATTATTATTATTATTACCAGATTTTAAAATAGAGGAGGTCGTACAAATCATACGGTTATTGTTTGTTTGGTTATGTATGTCCTCCGATTTTTCAGAAACATTTATATTTTTATTATTATTGTTTTAACATATTGATAGCCCCATAGTTGACCTAAATTTTTCTATTTAAGTATCAAGTATATGATCATGAAATCACTTTGCAAATTTTACGTAGGCACTTTGGACAAACACGTGGAGATGCCGTTTACTTGTAATTAATACAACATACCTAGGAAACGCATCGACAACATAATTTCCCTTGTTTCTATTCGGAATGACAGCATAATCAGAGAAATATAATATCCTGAAATAACGGTACAGGGATGAATGTGGGGGTTGTAATTTTATGCACTCATTCATGTAATTTTATGTAATTTTGTATAACTCATTTTTATACAACAATCATAGTAAAATTGTAAATGTAATTGTATATTCTTTACATAACGGATAATGCAGTTATATCAATCCATATTCGACTATCCAACTCGAATAGTAATAATAATTGAATTCGATGTAAATTATCAACCGCGTGAATATTTCTTTTCAGAGTTTTGTCAAAAACATTACACATTACATTTGGCAGATATATCCTAAGAATAAAACATCTATATAATGTATAAGAGTGGAGTTAATTGTATAATATATGTGTTTCATTTAATATTACTAAAATTGTTAATGTTGATCTTTACAGGTTATTACCCGTAATCTTGGTTATTATATATAATGCAAGATGTATGTTAAAATTCTCTCAGATAGTAAAAACTAACCAAAGTGGTACTTTTATTAAATATTAACTGTTCTTTTTTGTATGCTTACAATTAGGATTAATAATGAAATAATAAAGCGTATCCATTTTTGCCTGTTTTATAAATTATTGACAGAACTTAAATTTGATATTGAAAACTCGATCCAGCCCGGAAGGGATATGAATATATTACATGGACGGGAACATCGACACTAAAGCATATTTGCTCAATATTTACGGCAGATATATATAGTCGTCTTTGGGGCCGAAAACATATAACACATATCTTTTATAATGGCACTTTGGGGTACCATATAAAGATAGGATCGAGCATGACTTGATTTAAAAAAAAACGTACAAGATTTTTATTTACTTCTGCTTTGTTATAACACTGCAATAGTTCTCATATTGTACTGAGAACAGTATTCAACAACTACAATTTAATTAATATATGAAACAGTGTTTTTGTATATCCAGAGTGGTACTCTTAATAAAGTGAAACATAAGAAACGTACTTAAAAATAAATATTTATTATGATTCCCTTTCGACAAAAGTAAAAAATACAAAATTAATTAAATGAACTAATAAAAACTAAAGATACTATAAATATGACGTTTTAAACTTTCATTTTAGAATACACAATAATAATGCACTAAATGAAACTTATTTTAGCACCAAGTGAACAAGTTTCGTAACAACAGTACATGTAATGGAACCATTAGTAAAGATTTACAATCCTAAATGGATTTGTATGAACCGTTTCCTTGTTATCAAGATATGTCTTACATCATGACTCTTATCATGATCTTTTGTATTATTTCTACTATTATTTATCGGTTTTAATTCTTACATTTTTATCTTACAAGATTACGTTTATGAAGTAAAAGTTGATGTTTTTATTACATATATAGTACACTAAAATGGAAACTGAGGGTTAACTGAAAGACTGCTTCACAAAAGAATTAAATAAAGAACTGTTAAGAAAACAATGTAATATTTTTATTGTGCTTAAAGCAAAATCAATAATACGAGTTTTATATAATATTAAGAAGATAAGAAAATATTTAATGAATCAAGCAATAAAAAAATATTATCATGTAACCAAATTGAGATTTTCCCATAAAACTTTAAATCCCAATGAGTTTTTCTTGTTTGAGTCTTGATTTTTACTACTAAAGTGTTTGGATATTAAACCTTTTCACCTAAACTTGTCTTTTGAGTTAGTTTTAAACACTGGAAGTCTATGATAATCCGTATATATTAAAGAAATGTATTTGAATAACTTATATAAGAACTTATATGAACAGTCTCGTGTTATTTAATATTCATTTATACTTATTTAATTTGAATTAAATTAGGCTCAACACTACATCACATATAATTTTACTGAACGAAATCCCTGTCAATGAAATAATGATAAACGTGTTTCTGTTAATGTAATTAATATATTATATTTATTATATAACTTAACTGGTAAAAATGTAACAATTTATAGACTATGCCCACATTAAAAATAGAGAACATTGAATAATGTAGATCAAGAAAATTGTCAGACTGACTACGATATAGATTTCCTAGATACCTGTAATCGGATAATCCTTGCAAGATAAATTAAGTGGAACCTAAGTCGATTGTCTCCAGTATATTAAGGAGTATGTTGCCCGGATGAGTGTTTTTATATAAAAAAATAACTTGTATTTTGTTTATTTTCCGGAAATGTAAAAAAATACCTTGTGTATTTGAAAATAGATTACCATAAAAATCAGGTTCTACTTATTCTACAGTTATAAAAATAATAGACATGAAATTTCATAAAGAATAGAAAGAAATAATTACAGTATTCTCAAACGAACAGATGTTATTGGTTGGAATGTTGCATGAAAATGCATTCATAGTACATCGCTATTTTCGAATTTTCAAATCACTTAGATCATTGTGCAGCTATAAAGCGTGTGGTTTTATTGATATTCAGAGAATAAAAATCTCTAAATTGATTATGACTTACATTACGTAAAAATTAAATTTCTAACCGGTGATTAGTTACTCTATTAGTGTTAATACCTAATATACTTTGCATTTAACCTTATATCTTTTATGTACAAAAGCAATACGTTTTCGTTGTGCTATAAAGTTCATAAAATTATAAGTTGAATGGTCTATGTTTACGGTATATGTCTACATATCACATTGTACTGATTTTACTTCTCATTCTGGTACATGTTTTTGGTCGATGCTTTAGATTGTGTATTTGGATTACTAGATATCCTATTGATTTACTTCTATTATATAAATGTTACGGCTTAAACTCTTAATAAATGAAATACATGATTACTTTACTTTTATTTCAGTTATGTGGGTCTGACGATGTGTTCTTTGAGCACGAAAGGCCTCACAAAATAAAACTTTTTCATTTTATTGGAGTGTTTGATCATATATTAAGCATTTAGAATTTCCAATAAGAAGAGGCTGGTAAAATGTAATGAAATACATTTCAAATTTATCGAGACCTAGATAAGTTTTACCATAGCGTTATGTTGTTACTTCGATGCAAAAAATATATATTACCTTACATTTTTAATCACGAGACTTTAAAGGAATATAAATACTTACCTTTAAAAATCGCAGTAAATTAACTTCTTAAAAAAATGTTACAAGTTAGGCTGTGTTATAAATCTCCAGAGTTACAATAAGTAGTAAAAAAGGTGAAATGCTAAAAGAAAAGATTTACCATTATTTAGATCTTAAAATTTAAAGCACAAGGTAAAAAGAAAGAATTTAATACAATCGGGGTCACTGATAGTTTTCCAGTCCAAGTATCACCCCAACAATGCTTGACCTCGTTTCTGTTAGAGCTTTAAGCAACTGTGAAATCTTTCTTCCCACATTGAAGAATGGGTTATCTGTGTTACGACACTAAATTCAAATTTATTATACGTATTACCCTACCACATCACCAGTTTATACTATGTAGAAGCGTAATTGTATACACGTAAGGGTGTATTTTTATACTGCTTTGTACGTTTTTAAATTTTTGTAGCTTAGCCTATCCTATCCAGATTTACTACTGTATTTTTGTATGGTATTTTATTGTAAAATATATGAAATATTATATATAATTACAGTATAATATATTCATACCTTATTCATGTTCAATACTCGGTACGTCATAGACATATCATTTATAAATTGTAAAGTATTCATGTAACTAGCGATGGCATTTGGAAAATATTCAAATTTGAGTTTCATTCAAACTTGATTGGATAACTCAGAATATTTCAGAAGCTTTTGAACTATCCAAGGTTAGGGAAAGGACTCATAATCGGAATCTGTATCATTTGTTAGTGAAAGAAATTGTGACTAAATATGAATGAGTTCTATGATCTTTTCAGAGGGAAGTATATTCAAATTTAAGCACAATCGTACTCAGTAGTGTTACATGATAGCATGATAAAAAATAATTAAAACAAACACACCAAAATTATTTACAATTCAATAGATCCTTAAATACAAGATTTCTCTATTATGCAGACAATACTACTCATAGATGCTCTAATTAATATCGTCTGTTTTATTTAATTAATTGAAAGTACAAACATATGTAAACCAAATGCAGTAAACCATTTATGTAATCCACATCCCTCACCAGCGCAAAAAGTTTTGTATGTGTAAACATATTTTTTTAAATTATTTATGTGTGTTTTTTGAATTTATAGCTTTCTTTAAATTGAAAATCGTGCCGTGGTATATTATCAATTTAAAGAGGCTAATATTATCCTTTTTAACATAAAACAATATAACATATTTATTAGATTTTTAAAATGTTAGATTATCAGCCCGGAAATATAATAATAGGTATTGTCTGCGCAAAATTAGCTGTAATTTTCTTCCCCTATTGAAGTCTTCAGTCAGAGGCCGTCAGGTTATCAAGAGAGAGATGAGGAAGGCGGTGACATCTAATTAGATTTTATTTGGAGTAACTACATTAATATAAAAGTAAATGTTGTATTTTACCAGGCGAGTTAAATCTACCTAACACTTAACATGAGACTGTATTAAATTTTATATTCTTTTCTCTTATCCTAGTTTTTTAATAAAAATGGGTAAGTTAATTAAAAAACTCATCGATCTCCATTATGAGCTATCCCTCAGTTTATGTACGGTTTATTTGAAAGCTTTAGTTGTCAAAACATGCCTCTGCGTATTATGTATTGATTAAATTTTGAATCTATTAACTTGAGTGCCTGAGCGTCCTTGAATACCAGCGAGAGCGTCATTCACTTAATGGTCCGATTCGACTTCCAATTAATATATTTTATTTATCCTTCAAATAAAATTTTTAAATAAATTCACCAACTTTACATTTATAAATGAAGATAAATATATGTAGCTATAGTTAGTAACATATGCCTAAAGGAAATAAAGAAACTTCTTATACGATGTGTTCCGTAACTCTCTGGACAAGTATACCACGTTATTGCTCAGATTTAGAAACGTACTTCACAATATGAATATGGGTCTCCCATATGCCTGTCACTAATTGTTATTATAAAAAATATCCTTAATTATAAGTAATAAATTAAATTATACCTAACTTGGCTCAAACGTTTATAACAACAATGCTAGTTACAGCAATGAATGTAATATTTAATTACTTATAGTATTGTTAAAATAGCGGCAAATAATACTTTTAAAATTTGAATATAATAAACACTAGCAGTTTCTATCAAGAATTAAAAGAATACAGTTACAGTGTTTAAATAATTTTATAAAAAAACTTTAATTGAATAATACATAACTGATTCAGAGCCTATTTACTGTGACAGGTCATGGCCCATATTGAGGTTCTCAGCGAATAGCTAACAATACAAAAACTGAATAAAAGGTAGCTATGTAATTATATTTACAGTACTCAACTTTCGTGTCTAAATAAACTTTTTTTGCTGAAACATCACTAAACATTATGTTACATCTCGAGAAAAATAAATGTTGTAATAAATATGTGTAAATTATTTTCCGATACGCCTGGATGTATTACAAACTGATTGAGATGTTGATATATAATTTTCACCATACTTTTTAATAAAACTTATCTGATTTCTTAAGTAAAAATAGTTGCGCTTCTTTCGAAAGAGGGGCAACAGGGGGTAACAATCCCTATCTTGTGACGTGTAATTTTAATATAAGGTTACTCCATTCTATCCCTTTTTGAACGGGGGGGGGGGGGTGTGGCTTCATTAGCCAAAAATCCATAAAAGACTTGCAATAATATAGTATAGGTTGTACACCTCAATACTAACTCAATCAGTTTTGGATAGATCCAGGTCTATCAGGACTTAATTTAAAACCCAAGATAAAGGGTTAATTGCGCGTGAATTTTGCTACAAACGTTTTCATCTATTTGTGACATTGTATTTATACTTAATAGACCTTTAAAATGACATGACACAAGATTGTGGTCGCAATTTGGAAATGTAAAGTTAACCTTTCTTCTCCCTTTAAAAACGGGATGACAGTTTATTTATCCTTCAAAAATCCACAAAATTATTTTAATCAACCATACCTAGGTAAAGATTTTCCATCAATATTTCAAGCGGTTTGGAATAGTTTCAGGCTTAGCTGACCTTAATTTACACTCTGTATAAGACAACAACAAATGATAACGCTGGGATTCGACACGCAAAGATAACTCGGTGTTGGCTTCTGAAAGACTTATGTGGAATGGCAGCTCAACTGAGTGGGTCTGTCTGGTCGGTTTCAAGTGAATCATTGTGGTATATGGAGCACATCGCACGGAGCAGGGAAAGAACCGGACATGACCCGGTTCTCTCCCGTCAGTTTTTAGCGAACTAACGAAGTATGTGGAGCACGTAAAATGGGTATTATTTATGTCAAGTTCCTGAATGTGGTCAGGAAGTTCATCCAAATCTATTTTAAATGGATATATTGTCAAATTGAAGTGGTTTTTAGTTAATTTAAATGCCGTGATACAGTGTTTCATTGTAAGTTGAAGTGGTAGTTGTAACTTAAACAACTTTCTTGTTTTGCATTAGAATACTTCCAGTAGAGAAGGGTTTTAAACGTCTAGGCATGACACAATTGCATAAAACAGCATAGAAAATAACTCACAGAAAAAATAAAATAATTATATTTATGATAATCAATCCATATTTAAATTAATATCACTGTACAGTCTTTCATTTTGCATTGATATGGCCATTTTAATTACTATTAAATTTAAAAGCAACTGGTGTTTTTCAACTTTTTACTTTTACTGGTCTACAAAACTGCAGTAAACTTCTAACATACCATCTAATGGTCAATTCATACAATAAATATCATGGGAATCCCTCAGAATTCTTAGCTGTGTCCTCCAGTGTACCCCCACCCCCTCTGTAGTGTAGTGTGTGAATGTTCCCTGTGTAGTGTGTGTGTGTGTGTGTGTGTGTGTGTGTGTGTGTGTGTGTGTGTGTCTTACTAGTCTAATACACTGGCGACTATCTTTAGTCTTCTACGCCTCTATAGGAAGGCGCGCTCACGGACTAAGAACCGCTGATATGTAGCATCATACAGGCCACACCACGGACCTGTTGAGGGAAATAAACCACTCGATGGGTTTCGCCGTGGTTGACGCGTTAGTTCCGTCGTAATCCATCCTACCATTGCGTCTTATAGGGTATGTCACACGTACACCCGAAGGGCCCATCTATCCATCGAGCAACATATTACAGGAAATTTTTATTGCATGTATATATATGTTCTTGAGTTCCAAATTTGTTTTAACTTCATGAACTTCATATAACATTGCTATACTTTAAAAGAGAAATATATTTCTACAATTAAATGCAGAATTTTACATCTAATATAATAACACTTTTGAAATTAAACATGGAGCTTTATTTCTATATGAGAAATTTTATTTTAGACTAATACAATTTCTACATGTAATTGTATATATATATATATATATATATATATATATATATATATATATATATATATAAGAAATATACATACCGAATTTCATTTAAATCTGTTAATTAGTTTTTCAGTGATATAATAAAAAAGCCTAACATCCAAAATCAAAATATAATCCTTACAATACTTTGGATTTATATTTTTAGTGGGATTAACTTATTTTTATTCAATTTTAAATTAATAACGCTTTCAGAGAAAACGCTAATAGAATTATAAAGAGCTTTCACATTGTTGTTCCCTTTTAGAAATGGATATAGAGGTAGGTAGGTATCCGTAACTAAATCTGAGGGAAAGAGCGTTAAGAAAATGTACTGTGCAGTACATATTTCCCCTGAGCCCAGAAAAGGTAAGAACTGATCTTGTTCACGAGTTTTCTTACCGCTATACAGTCAATCTCCTACTAACCGTTCTAAAACATTATGGAAGTATTACTTCTTATTTTGTTGTTTTTGAACCTCGTAAAAATTCATCAAACCATGGGGGCAATTAGAAAATCAGTTTGTTACTTAGCAGTTACCCGCGGCTTCGCATGCAATTTCGTAGGCTTTACACTTGTAGGTGAGCATTTCTGGTTTGAGCGAATTATATATCCAATGATAGAGCCTGTTGAATATAATTATCTGTTCTGTGTAAACATCATTTTATGACAACACAACCATTTCTTTAATTAATTGAACACATTTTAATATTCTTTATGTTTATATTCATGAAATATAAGTGACCTTGATAGTATGAACACTTTTATTTCAACAATATCTGCAAAAGCTGATGAGCACAGAGTAAGAAAATATCCAGATAAAAATTACGTTCCAATAAAATACTCTTTTAACTGCACATTTTTGACAATATTAAGTATGAAATGCTTGGTCCGCGCTGTAATTTAAATATTTTAAACACTTTTACTATAAATTCAAAGACTGGTAAAACCCCACATTAGGTTTCTTTCTACAGAATCTTTTAACCGTTTTATACCTGTATATCTAAAGATATATGAAACCATTTAATTTAAGATTTCCATGTTTTCCTCTGTGGGCCGTCCCCCAATGGTTGGCATATCATGGTAATAGCAAGGAAAAATAGTTTACATAGCCATATGACACTGTGCAAAGTTTATAGATGTTATCTGCTATGGTTTGTAAAATATTAAGCCGTACCCAGACTTTTCAAACACCTTGTATAATAGCAATACATGTTTTACATATAACATAATTAATTTTTAATTAGTATAAAATACGAGTTTGTAACTCCGATCCCTGGGACATGCCAAAAACATTCCTAATTCATTGAGGACTGCTACGATATCCAACCCATTTGGTTATGAAATCTCCTTTTAGTGTTTTGTACAGTATTTTAGTGACCCAAAATTACGAGTAGTGTATAATGTGTTTTCCCTACATATTTCGATCTGTTTATGTTAATTAGGTGAATTCATAGGTTGTGAATAGAGGAATGATAATCTTTCATAATTGCTTCTTAACATTTTATAACTTCAAAACAATTATTGTATTAAAATGTTTTTAGAATATAGTTCACTTTAATTATTTAGAGATATTTTAGAGACTTTTAAAATAAAAAGATGAGTTGAGTCGTATTTTGTCACATGCTGCGGTCCCTTTCAGGCTTGTTCACCGAATAACTTTCCGTTCAGTTTCTGAGTTACTCCCTCTAACTTTGAGTGCTGTTCTACACTCAACCATTCGGCAGTCATTCACAGTTAAAGTTTGTTTAAACAACATGACGAACTGAATCTTAATATTTTCCTATTGTTGTTTTCCCAATCTTTCTGTATTGTGGTAATGGTTTGTTAACGATGAAGGGGGAGTATTGCATCTAGATACAAAATGCCCAAGGTGGAACATGCCAGATATGTTTGGGTACACAACAAAATCTTGTACGTATAAATTGCTATATGTAAATTTATATTTTATGTACCTTTATTAATATCTTCCTATTGTAAATAATATTATAAAAGGTTGATTGTCTTTGTTACGACAATAGAAAACGGCTAATTAACAGTAAAGCTTTTTTGTTTCATAATCTACATAGTAGATCATACAAATCATACACTCCTAAGAAGTATAAGAAAATTCTAGTAAACTAAGAAACTTTTAAAATGTTTGATTCATAACTTTGTGTGCTTAGTAAAAATAAGAACTGAATGCATTTAACCAATTACATCATAGATAATGACATCTAAATTACGTAATACTCTCCTTTTTTGTACAAATGAAAAATGAAAGAGGTAAATCATTCATTGAATTGCCTGAACAAATCAGGCAAACCTCGAACGAAAGTAAGTAATACATTTATGTTAAGAGGATTTGTTAGTAAATCGCTAGTGTCTTAGAAATTTGAAATCACATACATACCCAACAAATAAGTGATACTTATTAAAACTGTTTTATTTATATCAAATACCTTGACTTTTTATATACTATACTAAACATTTAGAGGTTATAATTTGATTATGCAAGGAAAATGTGAGAGAAACTTGAACAAGTTTAATGACGATTGAACCAAACGATAATTAAATAAACCTCTCTGATATCTCTGAGTTCAGTATTCGGTAGTGCTTACTGCAGCCAGAGGTGACAAGCGGAAATATTCAAGGAATTCATTTATTATAACTGAATGTTAAATAGTGTTTGAAAAAAACCAAAAATAAATAGTTTCCATATATTTATTTGTGTACGACACTGTAGTCAGTGCAATGTACATGCAGGTCCATACATCACATAAGTTTTACGTACAAACGTTTGCCAAAATATTCATTAACTGTTATAAATCATTACCCAATATTTTTTACCTGATCTTTGTTCAATATTACCTGGCAAACAAATTTATATATTATCACCTACAATTCAAAAGCTTCGAAGCGAATCCTTTTAAGAACATATGTAATAATGATTACAAAAACCTAAGCAACTAATGTAAGTTATTTTTAAAAGTTTAGTTAAGTAAAGAATGTCTTGTTATACCAGGCGAAAAGATAGAAGTAACCCTCTCTAACACTTGACCTGGGGACCATCGGCTTAAAGATAAATTCCGAACTACCACCAATTGTCGGCGGGCAGGCGGGCTGTTTGCGAGGACAGGGTCGCTCAGCAGCAATCACGCTCTACATTATTTGATTCGATTAACTATAGTACACACTACACTATGCATTGGCATTTGATATTCCAGATTTATTTATGATTTACCTATTGCACCAGATTATGAGTGCAAATGTATATTTATTTTTCTACCTTATCAATAACAGTCGTAGCAATTGACGGTTGTTTACGTAGATTATCATGGATGGTATGCAGTAAAGACTAGATCAAGGACGTTGATTGCATAAATTGGATTGAAGTAAATTTATCTCGAAATCCAAAAACTTGTACATATGTTAAGTGAAGAATTTATCTAGAGTAGTTATCCAAGTAGAAATGTAACTGACATCCGTATAAACTTTTTATGTAACACAATTTTATATTACTAACATATAGATAAGGTTTACTAAAAACTGCCTAAAATCTTTAAGTTATGAAAGGCATAGTTCGATAGTTTGCGAACATTGTTAAAACAAACAGGATACCAATATGGTTTCATCGAAACCGCTTTATAATTACTTTAAAACAATGATTTTTAAAGCCAACAAGGGACTTAATTCGTGCTATTGCAGTCTGCCTAAAAATGAGACGCAGGATTTTGTATTCTCAGATCTTTATATGTGACTCGTCTCTATTTATTTAAAAATCTGCGTAGCTTTCTTCGTAAACTTATAAAAAATATAAGAAAGGAAAATGTGTTTTTTTCTTTGTATAATTTTTACCTGTAACGTCTGTAGCCTGGACCACTGTTCTATACTTAAACAGGTAAAATAAAGAAGTAGTCAATCTTATCGCTTTTCTCACCTATGTCTTTTTAGTATTAACACTCACTTTCACACATCATCTTCTTTCATTCAGCCACATTCGCACATGTTTTTTTTTCTGAATATTCTCTTCGAATGGCGTAATTTTCTAATCAAAACAAATTTTTACGTACTAAGGATATGTTATGAAGTTTGTATATGATATATAGCTCATAATTAAACTTATTAGGTTCCTCGACTAACAATAAATAATTAATAAAATGTGGTTAATTCAGTTAACATATCACCTACGCCAGGCACTATTACTTCCATTTACAAGTAAACACTACAACTTATCTGAAAGCCAACCTCCTAAGGGCCCGGCTTGTTCTGAGAGTAAACCCTTAGTTTTATTTTTATCGAAATAGTGGTTGCTTTTAGTCCAAATGAATCACTTATTTGAGAAAACAACACTTCTCCAATTTTTTTGTATTTTCACTTTTTCCTGTTTAAAGGGTAGACCTATCATTTATTAGAGAAATAACACTACTCCAATGTTTAAGTCATACTTTATGGATATACGAATTAGACGTTTATTAGAGAAATAACTCTTCTTCTAGGCATGTGTTGTTTCTCAAACAAACAGAGCGTTTCCAGCTGATTTGTGCTTGTTTACAGATCTTGCCATTTTTGAGGTTATGTGTGTAACATCAAAGCATGGCTGTAAGCTGGTGATTCAAAGTGTATGTGTATTGCAGTTTTACATTTTTGTCTAAAAAGTAGTGTACAATGGCAGATGATAACGAACCGGAAGTTCCTGTAAAAAGAAGAAAAGTTGTTAAAAAGTGCGGTATAAGTGTAAAGTGATCAAAGAAGCAAGAGTGAAAGGTGAAAGTTACACAAACTGGAAAGGTAACAGAGTTGAAAGAAACTTAAAGGTGAAGACTGTAAGTGTTCGATGAAGTGTTTTGAAAGAGTAGGCGAAGGAAACATAAAAGAAATAAACTTTCGTTTTTATATTAATTTAATATACATTTTTATATAATTTTAATAAAAAAATTATAGTTTTCGATCTAAAAATGAACAAGATGCTTATCTACAAAGTCTAATTACAGTCCATGATATAGAGAGGCGTAGGCAAGTAAGTGCAAACAAACCCCAAGCCTAGGGCTCACAGCTACACATACAGAGTGCCTTGTAGCACTGGCTCTTACCCTGTGTGTAAGTAAGCTTTTATTGCCATGCATGGCATAAACCACAATGCGAGTACGACGTTTGTACAATCTATAGTCGATTTGGCAAGTCCCCAGTAGATCTTCGGGGTAAAAACCGCCCTGTTAATGCAAAACCTGAAGTGAAACTTATATGTGACCATATTGAACAGTTCCCACTCAAAGTAGCACATTATACCAACCGAGAATATAAGTTTCTGAGTAAGAAGCTTAATGTACATATAATGCATATGTTTAAGGAGCTACATCCTGATAGTGATATACCTATCTATTAAAAAATATTTAAAGACAGATTTAACTACAGCTTTGGGAGGCCTCAGGTTGATACCTGAGTCACATGTGAGGAGTTAGGAGTTAAGATTAAGAGTGGCAGGTTAAACGATGTAGCAAAGCGGGCGGCGATCGCTGAAAAAATCGTTCACTTGAGATGGAGCAAAAAATGTTTCTACTACCAAAATGAAAGAAGTTTTAGATTTTTGTCAAGGATTCAAATGACTCTGAAGGTATTTGCATAGAATTCATGCAAAATCTTGAATTTCCCAAAATTCCTATTTAAGATATGTTTTATTTGAGAACTCTCACGGTGAATGTATTTTGTATTCACAGTTTGAAAACTGGATATACCAGGATATTTATGTATCATGAGGGTGCTGCAAAAAAGGAGCGAATGAAGTTGCTACATTTCTTTATCAGTACATTGAAGATTTGCCTAATGTGAAGAATTTGCATCTGTTCTCTGAGGGATATGAAGGGCATGTTAAGAACAATACCATCGTTCGAGCTCTGTTAGCTTTAGTGGACACAAACCATTTAGAAATGATTGAGCAATACTTTCCGGTGCGGGGCCATTCATTTATGCCCTGCGATAAAGAATTTGCCGTAATAAAACTCAAAGTTAGAAAGGTTGACCGAACTTACACAGTAAAGCAATATGTTGAACAGTTCATTACATCTAGTAACAATAATAAGTTTGCTGCTGTAATTCCAAAAACTGAAGACATCATAGAGTTTAAGAAGTGGTGGAAGCAATACTATATGGGTGTTGAACTTTCTACAGAGTAATATGGAAATACTCCCAAAGAAAGGAAAATCAAATTCCATGTAAGTAGATGTAGGCACTTTCCATATTATGAGTCCGGTACTGTCAAGGCCCGTGAATACATCGACGGTCTTGATGCCCATACCTTCAAACTTGGGACAGTAGAGAATGTAGTGCTACCTAGGGAAAAAGCCCACACTAGAGGTAATTTACCTTTAAAAATGCGTGACGTGAGAACCAGAGGGTTCTATCTGAGTATTTGAAAAATGTTCAGGAGACTATTTTTAATGTTGCATTCTCTTTCTACCCCATACAAATTAAATATATCTGGTTATAACTGGATGGAATAGGTATATGAACTCATACTTAGCACAAATATAATTTATTTATACAAAAATTACAAAACAGTTCGTATATATTTGTGTTCTTAAAAATGTTTACACTTAGATAGAACCTTATGGCTTTGTATGATATTTTTCTTTTGATTTCTCTATAGTTATATTTAAAAACGCATTGTAGTGTTCAACATCGACAGAAGGCCTCCACTTGTACATGTTTTTTAAATCATTAACCTTATCAGTTGACACAGAAGGCCTTGTTTTTGTTACCATTGGGTGCGGAAACCTGTGGGATGACACATTTCTTGTTGGTTTCTTTTTGAGGATTGCGGCATGATTCCATTCATTTTCACCATGGCTCAACTTATAAAAGACATGCAATAAGTTATTTTTATAAAATTGTAGCTGAGTTACTTTAGTGTATGGAACAGTTTTGTAATCCATCCTTTTGGCCACTGTTTAAAAATCAAAAAAGTCGTTTTTCATCGTCTGTAGGACATGATATGGATTTCTTTTGTTTGATGACAGAAGAACTCTCAGTAGAGATAGGGGTGGCCAAACCTCGGATAAAGCCAAAACCTTTTCTATATTTGAGTGTATATTGTCTAACTCCTGAATGCAGGAGTAGCCAGGTGTAGAATATTTCAAAATGATGGACTGAATTCTGTCGTTATCTTGAAGGAAAGATGCTACAGCAGAATAAATTAATGAGTTTCGGTTTTGTGGCACACAACTATCAGTCAAACAGATAATGTCTTTTGCTCCTGGATAAAGAGGACTTATTTTCTGCAAAAGTTTAACCACTGCGCTAGCGATATCATTTCCCGCACGACCACACAAACCCTCATGCCATATTGCACAAAACCCATGCTTATTAGTACCATCTGACGCATGGGCTGTTTAGATTGTAAGTATTAAGCTTACGTTTTATAGAAAAAAACAGCTAACATTGGCTCGAGGCAAAGAGATGATGTTTTGAAGGTCAAATCAAATTGCTAAGGTTTTCCTCTCTTTGTCTAACTTTCTTTCTTGCCCCATGATGTTTTTTTTCAACAATGTGCGTTTCATATTTTTTGTTAAGCTCTGTCGTCAATCTGTTTTTCTTTTTCGCCATTGCAAATTCTTCGCATAAATATTCCTTTTTAATTAATGCCCTGCAGTATTGTGACACAACACGAGGGAAAGATTCTATATATTTTCTAATCACATCTTTATCACAATGTTTGATTCTGTCATTAGTTTTTTTACCTCTTTCATCACGTTTTTGGTGTGTTTGACATTTTGTCTTTCATGAAATGCACATTGTAGACTGTCTTTTGACTTTATACCCAAAGTTAAAAAAAAAACTTTTGCACACTCTTGTCTTTTCATTATTTACAAACAAAAAATAACTAAATGCAATGGAACTACATTGGGAGTTTTGTATTAAGAAGTGTTTTTTCCCATTCTCATCAAGGGTGTAGTAAACTTATCATTACAACATCCCTATCATCCTTTGATATTTTAGAAAAAACATTTGTATTTGCATCTGCAGTCCTTATGCTCAATTGCTTACTTGGAATTGTTTTACCTGTAGTGCTTATGTATTCCTCTCCACGTTGGAGTTTGATTTTACGAAATACTCTTCTTCCAATTTTCAGGATTCCTATTCCTTTTTCTGGTAAACTTTCTTCTTTTCATGGGGGTTAGCTCTTCGGGCTCATTTTTCTGATTCTGACCCAAGCAAATATTCAGACCCACTACTGTCTTCTGAATCATATTCAGTTTATAAATACTCCATTTTCACTTTATAGTGCACTCAATAACTGTAATAGATCACTTATGAGTCAAATAATATGAAACATAAACCTCAAAATACCTTGCTGTGTGAATATAGCAACTGTAACAACAACATCAGCTGCTTTCCAACTAAGTAAGCGTCAGATAGAACCATATGGTTCTCAGTGCTGCCAGCTTTATCCACATAGAACTAAATTGCCCTACTTATAATTTCCAAGATATACATAATTTGTAATAAAATGCACGGCTAACTGTTAGATAATGTGCAATAACGTGCAATGTGCTGATAAAAATCAAAAATTCACGTTTACTTGAGAAACAACACATATCCAGTAGATGAAAAGATATTTAATTAAATATTAAAGCCATATGAAAAAGTTTTCAATTCATAGAATATGTATAATTGTAAGAAAGTTTTAATATAAATTAATTCCAAGCAAAAGTTTTCAAAGTTTCCTGAGCCAAATAGTTTTTTTTTTTTTTTAATTTCCCAAAAGTTTGATTTTATGGAGATGAGTTTGTTTCTCAAATAAGTGATTCAAATATTCAAAAAATCATAGCATTAAAATAATGATATCAAGTCACTTTACATAAAAGATAATAAAATACTAAAACTAGTTTTATTGAACAGGACACATTGTTATCTACAGTGAACAGAAACTATTATGAACGGAAAGGAATCAAATTTTAAATTTATATCCTGATATATTGGCAATAACATATCTTATTTAAATGATTAAATGAAATTCTAGTTGTTTCAAACACTGCTATAGGTAATTTTCAATAAATATGCACCTCTAGTGTAGAAAGAGTAATGAGACTAATAAAATCCCATGTAGAAATCAAATTCAGCTAACAACTGAACAAAGTAATTAAAAAATAAAACAATCCGAATTTAATAACACGGCTTATAAAATAGTCGAATTGAAAGAAGGGGATGATGACAAAATATTTTGGTAAATAGATGGAGTAAGAAGAAATTTTAAGACTTATTGTGAGATATAAAAAGGCAAACTATGTTGAATATTTATGTGTGTGAACCTTCCCACATTTCGTCCGAGGTTCCGAAGAGATCAACGAGTATTTTGTTACTACGGGTTACTGTATTGAACTACAAAATCAATGTGTAGATTTGTATAAAACAAACGAATCTGAGCGCGTCAGTTGTGACTAAAATTTTATGGAGTGTGACAAAGACAGAAATACAGGAGAATATATGTAGTATTACAGTTAGAACTTATATCATGTATAACAATATTTTATTACAATATAATTATAAGCCCGTATCGTGTTTATACCATCACGAACGTAATACACTAGTCTTTAATATTTAATAAATTTCCAGCTTTACGGAATGAAGCAACAGTATTACCATATCGCATAGTGAAAACACCTTTTTCTGTTTCTAATCTGCGTCCCACTTTAAGATTGTTTCAGAAAGGGTCACTTTTTTGGAATCAGAGTCATTTTTCCCACACTGTAGTCCGGGTTCAAAAAAGAAAAATAGCACGACAACTGCAATTTTTCTACTTTGTAATGGCTTACTTAAACTAAGAGAAGAAATAACTAATTTCTATCATAGCGATGCTGGATTATTCAGATAGCTTTTATTTAATGGACCTTGAGATATTGTATACAGGTACGTTTTTTTATTCTTTTTTTCATGTGGTTTCTTAGATTGATTACTGTTTAGTGACTAGAAGACAAAAGGTAAACATCTGGACAGACCTCTCTTCGTATTTAAGCAAAGTTACTCATGTTCCACAAGAAAGTTTTCTCTGACCCGTTTTTTCATCTTATATGTCACAACCATGGGAACGAACCTAAAATTCTTGCCTTTAATAATATACTTAAGACACTAAAATAAACGTTGCTAATAAAGTTCAAAGAGTTGACATGATTATGGCCGTTCTAAGTATCGATATTAATACTTTACACGAGAGGGTTCAAAATTGTAGGATTAAATCTTATTTAAGATAAATGTACTAGACTATCAATTCCTTGTAACCAAGCAAATAACATTCAAGGCAAATAAAAGTTAATTTAACCAACAACTCATGATAAACAATACTGAGAATCCAGACTTGTTACAACTGTTAAAGTGAACGACTCCCACAAAACGTAGTACTCCGACTGATTAAGGTGCGTGTCCTCGATGTAAATCAGGAAACGTGTGAGTGGCTCGGTAAATACTTGGGTCACGTACCAACAACGCCACAGCACCTCCACAATATATCGTCGTGTTGTATCGTGCCTAGCTGTGACACTGCCACGTACGGGTGTCACAACTGTCTTTCCACTACGATATGAAAGTACTCCAAAAAAACCATACTTCTAACATTTTTACACTATTGCATACAAGAATTTAATAAATATTCTCCAGTTAAAACTGAAATGACCTATAAGACCGATGTAATTTTCCGATGTGTAAAGTACATCTTGACTATTAAATGTTCTCCCAATACTTAAATCTCTAAAAATAAAAATGCAATGTATATATTCCCAGAGAAGAAATTTCCCTATTTCATTTAACCTCATTACTACATTAAATAAAATAAAATTTATGATATAATACACATGATATCATGCCATGTGAATTTAGCGTACAAGACTTAATTGAACCATATTAAATACATAAGTACCCATCGTTAGTAATAATTAGAACTGAAATGAAATGAAATTGTGTTGTGTAAACATTAGCCTCATAAATGTGGTCAAAAACGAGATAATGAGTGTACAAGTAAAAATTGATGAGGCTATTAATAATAAAATATATCTCTCCTTCTCCATATTTTTTTAAGAGGGGAGAAGCTTATACGCTTAGATTATGTAAATTAAGCGTACAAAGATCATAAAGAAGAGGGCGCGTAGCGGATTGAATTCTTACCATGTGCGATACATTTCGCTCAAAAAACACTAATTTTTTAAACATTAGGCATTGATTTATACAATTTAGACTATTTATTAATGGTAATATGTAACTTCACATTAAACCATATGATAACACCTGCAAATATATACTATATAGAGTATAGCATGTTTGGATTGAAGAAAGGTTGAATTTTTTAATTATAAACCATATATCATAACATAATCAGTCTTAGAATGATTCTATTAGATAAAGGTGTTTGCAAAAAAATTTATCAATTTTGTATATTCTGGAAATATTGCATATAAAGGTATTTTATAAGTATATTTCTTACTTTTGGAAAAGGTATTGATATTAATTAAAGAATAGGTTTATACTTATTTTAGTAACATATACAACATAAAAGGGGTAGCATTAAAAGTATTTATGCAAGAAACAACCTTTAAATTTTGTAGTTATGATATTAATGGAAAATAAAAATAATTTCTTTAGTACACACTTCTTCATTATTATATTCAGAAAACATTAAGCAGAAATTTGGCTTGTGTACTACTCATTTACTAAGTAGTATTTAAATTTTTAAATAATAATACAAGATTAAAAATGAAAATATAAAGCTCCACAACGTTAAAATAATATCAAGAATTAAAAATAAAGGAAAAATATTTTCTTCAGATAACGAGGTAATATTCCTTACAATTTTTGATGGCGGTGCTTTAAACATCACTCTGAGGTAACTTAGAGTGATTATGAAGATTTTGTGCTGTTTCTCAGGACAGATTTTCTTATATTCCTTTCAATGGACCATAATGGGCCACTATCACGTATGAATAAAAAACGCAATTTTGTTTGATGTTACATATCATCTGTCAGATAAGTTATATTAAATTTTAGAAAACTATCTCTCTGTATCTTATTTCGTCTCGTTTTTTAAGTCGTTCTTCAAAAAAACTCCTACTGGAAATATGTCTAGAACCCTGACGTGATTAGAAACACTTTTCACAGCAACTTTTATGTATATAGTGATTTATAAAATTCCAACCTCCTCACTCAATCCTGTGCCATCTCTTTAAGATTAATTTTTTAAAGTAACCTTTTAGTAAGAAGCCAAACACTAAAATGTATGCTTCTAGGCATTTTTCGAGGTAAAATTTGCATAACTTAAGAAAGCGTCATCTCCCTGATTTGCTTTGTGTGGCTTATACATAAGGTTTTATAAGTAATATATTTAAATTATTTTTCTTTGTCAGAAACCCGTCTAAAACCCAACACTATAACACTATGGAGCACACTTCTTTGGTTTATAAAATATTAATCAAAAATCGGTTCAGTAGTTTAGGAAAAACGTATGGAAAAACATGGAGACAGGTTGAATTGGATATTCTCTACCATTTTCAAGTCCGTTAAAAATTTAAATAAATATTTACAGTATCTTTGAAAACAAATATCGCTATCAGTTATCACACAGCAATGCAGGCAGGTTACAGGGTCGGCATTATATTTCTTTGAGATACGATGCTCGTGATATTTGATCTGGTTGACAAATATCAATTTTAATTTTACTAAATGGCTGAGTAAAACAATAGAGTAATTCCTGTTATAAAATTAAATTGAAATATATGTTCTATATACTACAGACGAATTTCTATAATGGTTACAATTGATATGATTTTTTATTAAGCCAGATAATCTGTTTTCATATATCAACATCATGTTGTAAAGATTAAATTGTTATCTTATTCCAATCGGAAATTTTCAATATCTGTTGTTGAAAAGCAATTTAACTTAAGACCAATAGTTAGATTTTTAAAATAAATTAAAGTTTAGATATTTTTAGATTTACCAGATCTCCTTTACGTTTGAAGTTTATCATCAACAATTTGTATTACAACAATGTTCTTGTTATTTTTGCTTCTTTCAAGTAATATTTTACTATTTTTAAACCGTAATTGTGGAAGTTTACTCTAAATTGAGTTTCTTTAAGGAAATCCGTATAGTTAAAAGGTTAGGTTTTCATTAAGGTTATTTTACTATCAGCGTTTTTTTTATGAGAGTCGTGCCTTCTTTCCCTATCTTACCAGCAAAATTGCGACGTACGTTTGACATAAACTGGACCATATTGGGAGAAGGTTTTCCTTGTGTAGTGGGTGAAGTTTGTGGATCCCCTGAGAAACGAACGTTTCCCCATTTTCTTGAGCAAGGGCCTGAAAAATCTGAGTAGAACTTTCTTCTTTAATCTTGTCTTGCACTAACATTCCATGATTCTCCAAATTCAAAAATCGTCCAGATTTTTCCACGTCATTACCCCACCAGTTTATGCTTTTTAGTATCTACTAACCTCATTGTTACATCACAGAATTTATTTCTAAAACCCTTTTTTCTTTTCTATGCCATTTTTCTCTTCAATTATATCGTACTTACTCGACAAGAATTCAAGTGATGCCTTTTTATGAATCTACTACTGGAATGATCTCTATGAGGTTGTAAATTTTATTTGTTAAAGTTAAAAACCACTAATTTATTTTCTTGAAATATACTTAATTTTTCTTTCTCCTGCAGCGCAGATCTATTTACTGTGACCAGACTTACTGATACCTTTCCGGGATAAGGATTTCATACTGCATTCGTCAAAGTGATAACCAAAATGACATAAGCTACAATGTGCGTAGTCACCTTCAATAGAAAGGCTAACTTTATTCTTGCTACAATTTAAACTGACCTCGTGTCGTTCGGAATTTTAGGAAATTACTAAAGTTAGTTAGAAGTATTATATATATATATATATATATATATATATATATATATATATATATAATATAAACGTTTCTGGCTCTACATTAGTTTTTTATAATCTTAAAAACTATATATGTAATAGTTATTATTTATTATAGTTAATGGTTTTTCTTGTTTATAAGATTATAAAAACTAATATAGAGCCAAAAACGTTTATTTTTATGTTACATTTTAATATAATGCATTATCAAAGAAGTATTTCAGGTATACTAAACTTAATTATCTGAACTTTGAAAACTATTCTGATTATTTTATGGTAGAAAGAAATTAACTTAGCGACCACTAAACTTGAAAAAAATAATTGTTAAAATAAGACATAAAATACTAATAATTGATTAAAGTAAATAATCGATTAATCTTGATAACTTCTGAATATTTTGACTTATAGCAAAATCATCTAGTTTTATCGAGTTCTCTTTCATATTATACTGCCATCAGCACATCAATATTTCATTTTTCCAAAATGATGTTCTCCCAGCCATGAAGGTGCCTGGTAATGACAGCTGATGAGATAAACAATCTGACAGCTGACTATGACAGCCTTCGTGATGTAGTGTCTGACACAAAGCTGTGCGAGAAATGAAGCAGTTAATTGTATACTTCTATAAAAACTATATAATAGAAATTTGGTCTTAGAATTTCCAAGTTACAAAAATGAATTTTAATATTTGATTATGGTTTATTTTTACACTCAAATAAATAATAAATAATAGACTATGTGAGTAATGGACTGGGTCTCTAGTTATGGGTTACTGTTCTGTATAAATAATTAAAACTACAGGAAATTTAAGCATAAAATGTACACAATTTTGTCTAATATTATATTTTAAATGTTATAAAACATCATTACTTTTTAACTTATTATATAATTATTGAATATTTAGTATTTAACAGTACTTTGCCTAACATCAAAACTGGATATAATATAATTTTTTGTATGCTCTAGAAGTCAAACTAATGTATTAATAAATAACTATTGAAATATTAATTAAAAACTAATGAAACTTGGTTTTAATTTAATTTGTAATCTTATAATTCTTTTAATCAAGATTAGTAAGTATTACTATAAACACTTTTTAACGGTCGGACACCACTTGGGACATACAGATAAATAAATATACATTTTTTAAGATTATATCTGTACGTTTTTTTTTATTTTTATTTATGAAATTCCGCTATTGAAAATTTAAAAAAATATAAATCTTATAATTTGTAATTTTTAGGTTAAATTATTAAAGTTATAGTGAATAATAACCTATTTTTATCTTTTACTGACGCTGAAACAATGGAACAGGCCTCATATTATCTTACCATTTACAGTAGCCTATTTAACAGCTGTGGTCAGAATTTATATTAATATAGCGTAAATATGGAAGACAATAGCAATAAATAGGAAACTAGCACTAGTGATAGGAAACAGTTAAATTCCTCATTGCACTCAGTTAAAAAAGAATCCTTGCACTTACATTTGGGAGTGGGTGATATTCAGGAGAGTAAGGTTTGGCGTTGGGCCGCCTCTAAGGAGGTACACAGAGGGTCATGTCACCTTAGAATAACGTAGGTTAACTCTGATCTAGCCTTTGTAGTCAAAGCGGGTAGGTGACAGCCCTCCCTACACTGTCAAGGCTAGTAACAATAGAGACACATTCCAATAGTCATCTTCAACTCCAAATTAAACCTATCGATCCATCCTTCTATCCCAATGCCTCGACATATGCGTTTAGCTATGTAACGCTCCTGCTCATCCACAGGGGTGTCCAGATATACGTCACATATTGAGAAACATTGATTTCTGCTTTACACAGTGCAGATAGAACTGGACAGTATAAACCAGCCTGAAGTTATAACAAATACATGCATTTTTGGAATATGTGCTAGTTTTTCAATAAAATATGGAAAACTGTGAAATAGCTAAATTTTATTTTTATTGTATCAGTAAAAACTAATCCACCTTAACAAAGAACACCTAGATCGTTACCCATTCATAAGTTCTTTACAAAAGAACACTACTCAACATTCTACATAAAACTATATAGACCATATGATTTTTGAGATACTGAAAAAAATAAAATAAAAATAAAATACTGGAGAATAAAATGAAAGGTACGTTCAGCTAACAGTTCGTACATACAGTTTATATGTACATACATACATTATATACAAGTACATAATAAGTTAAGAAAAGTTTTATTAATAACATTAGATGAAGTTTTTAGATAGTCCAAGATTTTTAACAGACTAAAAAAGTCTAATTCCAACAGACTTGATTAAATTATTTAAAACTATGAATGTAAAGAAAGTAAGCGCTACGAAGTCAATATTCTACATTACAAGTATATAAAGTTTTAAAGCACATTCTGCAAACTTAGTTGTTACTCTACAATTAGTTGTACTTGTACACATTGATCATTGTAATTTAATTTAGATGTGGTTATTCTCCCACTCATAATGTACATAACTGTTGTTCTTGGTTCATTGTCATATGTATAGGTTGATATTGATGAATAAAACTATTTCACACCGGAATATTTAAATCTCATTATGATACCATAATCATACGCCACATATAACAATAGATTCCCGCAGAGGGCTAATGTAAGCCAGTGAGCGTGTTTTAATACTCCCTCATCACCGCATCTACGCGTGGTATCTGGAATCGAGACTATTGGATTACTAAGCAAGCACGTGTTTCAATCAGACTGGACAAGAATAGCGAGTACGTGAAGTAAAACCTAGCATTGTCAGTACTGATAACCCTTAATAGATGATTATTGTAATCCTTTGAAATATATTTTCATTATAAACTTACTTTACTACATTTCTGTCTATTACTTAAAATATATACTATTTATATAAACAGTGTGAATTAATAATTTATTTTCTCCTGTATCGAAAACAGTAAAAATAAAATTTTTTACGAAAATAAACCGTTAGTTGTCACCTATAGTGTAATGAGGCCAAATTATACTATTGCAAATAGTTGTTAATATTTTGTTCATTACTACAGTACTCACGTGAAGCACTGAAATACACGTCTATTTATGGCAACTGCTTCCACAAAAGATACGAAAATTTATGGCTAAAAATTTATGAAATATCAGAACTAATAATGAGGGTAAATTATAGAAGGTAAAAAAACTACACTTTACCAGTAATTATATTTTTATATTCAGTTGTAGCCTGAACAATCGTAATATTTATACGCTATTAAATAATATTTTGGCAATACTGAATTTAATTTGGATACAAAACAACTGTTTTAGGGCACCTGTTCTCTACATGTGAAGTGGATTTAGTTCACGTTCATTGATAAAGAACAATAAAGCAACGCTTTTATTGAGTAAAAAATAAAGCAACTATAAGGGATCGCACAAAGCATTACAACATGTTTTACGAGCAGCCCTTTTAAACCCCTCTTAAACCCTTTAAAATACTGATATTCAGGGAGAGTTCTTGGAAATCATAATATTAATGCTGAAGTACTATATTTTTCTTAACCCTTGTTCGGGCACTTAAAAATTAAAAAAATAAAGTATACAAATATTATATTGTAAACAGTGGTTAAGTAATTTAAAACTGTTGTAGGATATATCTAGGTGATATGGATTCAGATTATCCAAATTAACTCTTGAAGAATTTAGTAAACAAATAAATACATTGTAATACTCATATTTTGAACGTTTAATTCTTTTCATAACAGCTGCGATATTTCCTCTTGACATCTTTACCAAAACATATGCTTGATCAATTTTAAAATGTTCAGTCTGACATCAATTATCGAACAAGTTGTTCCATTGGCGATGTTACTCCATTATTATCAAGTGTATCTACGGTATCATTTATAAAAGATGTGTAACCCTTTTAATATGTTCAGTCTATCAGAACATCCTCAATCTTAACTCCTTACCTCAACTCCTCAATCGATGATGTTACTGCATCACTATCAAAATGCATATAATATATCATTACTTCTCCGATCATAGATCAAGTGGTCTATTGGCAGCAAAACGTTCATTTCTTTTGAAGACCACGGCAATCTCAGCTTTGTTAAAATCGATTTCTTTCAATTGTATTAAGCAAAAACATTTTAATTGCTTTAAGCATTCGCATTTTTCTTTTGATTAGCTTGTTCCACAATATTTCTCTTATAACCTAGCGAGGCGGTTATTCAAGTGCAAAACAATAACGGTGTAATCTAATTTTAAATTATTAATAATTTTGCATTGATAGTGTTGTTTTTGCAATATCTTTGTATTATGTATTGAATTATAACATATCCTTAGTTTTAAAGTTGTATAATCTGAGGATTGCAAAATTATTAGTTTTGTATAAATAAACTTTATTACAAATCATAATACCAATAAAAATACCAGTTCGTATTTTGAACGAGGCATATAAATGTATTTCCTTTACTACATATCATATTGTCTCAATGATTCTAACATGTTTACTATATGATTCAATAATTTAAAACTCAATCATTATATTATCATAGTATATTCATTATGGATACTACTATATATTTACTAAATGCGGATGAAGAATTGTCTTACACTTCATTTATACTAAAATACCAAAACATGAAAAACTTGGTGTACTAAATTAAATTAATGAATGCATATTTAGTAACAAAACAGTAACTTAAACTATTATATATACAAAATGCCGTCCATAATATTAGAAAAACTAAACTTAAAAATAAAACATGAATCAAAGTGCGTAACAAAGTTTACAACTTTCATTGATGGTTAAAATGTTTCAGCAAAGGTATGATGAAGTGATCAAACTTCTTTGTTTCCTTTTAAAATACACTGGAGAACTCCCTCCGGAAACGAAAAACTGTTTATGGTCAATCGGCCTTTGATACAGCCGATCCCTTAGCAATCTCAGTGTCTGCATTTGATTTCTTTTGGACCTCTGTTAGCGTAAACAGTTTTGAAAAATAGCCTTTGCAGTATATGTGTGTTATATCATGTTTATAAGGACTGAGCGAGACACATTAGGGAGTGTCAGTCTTTATTTTTATAGTGTTTACAAATTTGACAGCAATATAATATTTGTACAAACGTAATTTATTAATATTGTTTAATACAATAATATGGTTTACAATAATATTTCTTAGGTTCAAATATACATCGTATTTTAGGCACGTTAACATACAATTCAATTTCTCAGAAAACTAATATAATGGAACTAATTTAACCCAGGTACTAGTATCAACATGAGTATAAACTAAGTAACACTTTATTTCAAAATCAAATAAACGAACGAGATGTATGAATAGATCACGTGGGACATTATAGACTTGTTGCAAAACAATATTATATTAAATATGTACTTACTACAATGGACATTGAATATATGTTTTTTATATTGTAAATATGCTGTAAATAAATATATAATTTAAGATATATATAAAAAATAATAAAACTTTAGGACTAATAACAAGACTGCTAAAAAATATAAGACACATTAGTTTTAAATATCTGTTGGGTATATTATAGAAACAAATGTTCAACAATTCTCATTCCATGGCGAGTTTTTTTATTTTAAAATATAAATGTTGTATCGTGTTTTGGAGTGATTTTTGAATAAGGCTAAGAATGACGTAATGTATAAACCCTATGCATTAGTGAATTTTCAAGGAGTAAATGTTTGAAAAATCTATCTTCCAATACCTAAGTGTGTATTTTTTTATTAATCTATCATCACAATAAAATTATAATCATAAGTATTATATAGATTTAGGGGTTGAAGTATATTAAAACCTGTTTAATACAACGGTGTATATTCTTGAGTCCTCGTCTACTGTTAGACCAATGTAACAGTGATTGTGATATAACTATAACGTACCCTCGCAGGGTGTTTTTTTAGCTAAAAGATCAATGGTTTGAAAGTAAGTTTAAATATACTTAGGTAAAGAAGCTCTGCACCAAGATTTCTGAGGTATTTATATTCAATATTAAAACAGGTTACGCGATTTGTGTTAGATACTGTTTTAATACTATATATATATATATATATATATATATATATATATATATAAGTATATATATATATATATATATATATATATATATATATATATATATAAGTAGATATGAATATGCCGGTTCTAGACCACTTTTGGGACACACAGAAAATCAAGGGAAAATACTGTTTAAAGGACAATAAACGAATCTGTAAAATCAAACAGTAAGGGGGTTCCTAGACCACTTTTGGGACAGACAGAAAATCAATGTAAAATACTGTCCATTGAACCATAAACAAATCTAATAAAATCTAACAGGAAAGCACGAATGTTAAATAACCGAATCTTTAGCTGTTTTACTGTTCAATGTTTGCTTCTACATTAATAAGCTGTTTTAATGAAAAAATCAAAAAATCTTAATAAAAAATCTTTATTCTACAAAGTTAATTGTAACACAGTCTTTATCTTTTATAGTCTTCTTTCCAGTAACAATCAAGTGTAATTTTTCATTTTTGTTTAATTCTTTAATCTTTTTCTCATCCAAAACAGTCAAAAATCTGTTCGGTAAGTGTACTTTACAATCTTCCAACTCGGCAATTATTGTAAACCCGAATTTATCTTTCATTTTCTCCAAATTCAAGATTCTATGTTTCTTTTTTTCTTCTAATTCATTTAACTTCTTATACTCTTTAAACTTACATTCTCCAATATCATTTAACTCTTTCAAGAACTCCATTTAAATAGAAAAAATTTAAAGACGGAAAAAATGAAATTTGCTAACAATCACTCGAGAAGTCGGGGAGAATGTGAGTAAAACCGCATTCTTTTCAAGAGGTTCTTCGTTTTAATTTCTCCAAATGTACTATAAAATCATCGAGGATTTCTGGTTCAAAATCATAAACAAATTCAACATCCAGATAATGAAAAAATACAGGTAATATCTTTTCATAATAAACGTGTGTATCGATACCCTACAAACCTAATGTATTCTTTGAAAAGGAAAATAATTTTGTCAATGGTTCCAAGAGATAAGTAAAAATTTTTATTCTGTTTTCTAAATTCTGTAACAAATTTTGTTTGCTTCTTGTCTCCATATTGCAATTTTGTAAGCAGGTTATTCAAATGTGTTAATTTATTTCGAAATTTCTTAGGTTTAGGTCTTTCTAACAAAATTAAATTACAACCTCTACAAACTAAATATCTTTTATCGATAATTTCTCCTCTATTAGAACACTTGTAACAGTTGGCATTATACTCTTCCATTTAAACAAAAAGATTTTTTTATAAATGGAGATTATGGAACTAAGTCTGCCGAGATATAAATTTTTCAGCGCAAATGTTTGTGTTTACATTTCTACAACAGAGATAAATAGAAATAATTTCATTCTATTGTACAACTATTTAGGATATTATGTGTACGATTATAAAGATTATTACGGGAGAAATCGGGATTTTTCAGTGGCGAAAGAGTATATTTTTGAAGTTTTAGAAGGAAATGAAAGAGAATAATATGAACATCATCAATTATTGTAAAAGACAAAATGAATGATTGTGTCTTTGGTGTAGTGTTGTTAGTGTGCGTGTTTGCGCTATGGGGAATCACATCACATTCAACTTCTACGGTGTCTATTGTTTAGAGACTTGGCCCTGCACTGCTACTGTCCAACCAAGTTAATGGCTAGGAGCTGTAATTCGGGTCTTAGACTCTGGAATTTTTTTGTTCCCAAGTCTCATTTTTTCTTTGGTAACTACTGTGTAGAAGTTGATGGAGAGATACAATTAGGGAATTTGTGTCGGGGTGTTTTGTAAGTGTAATGTTGTATTAATGAATGATGTGAATGATGAATGTAATGAACGAATTAAGGAAGAGAAGGAATGTACGAATTAAGGAAGAGAAGGAATTAAGGAATGAAGTGGAAAGGTGAGGAAGCAAATGGCGCGCCAACCACAGTTGTCATTACTCGGCTTGTTCTATAGTCATTACACTATGGCCACTCGTGTAAAGACTTGTCCCCAACCACTGAACGACAACCATGTCTTCCTCAATTAAAAAGCGCGCCTGAAGCTCTGGGATTTGAACCCAGAACCTCAGGCTTTGAAGGCAAGCGTCTTACCAACTGAGCTACGGAGAGTCTCGAAAGTTATAAGCTATATCTCTGCTATATAAGTTGTTCAATTAGGAGTGCTAGTTTACAAATTTATTAATAATTTTATATTTAAAAACCACTCAACCGATTTTAATGAAATTTGGTACACATATAGTAAATACTTAACTCTTTCGACTTAACTTATCCATAAGGGTGAAATCATCCCCTATTTCTTAATATTCATAAAAAAATAAAAAAAATTATCAGAAAAATCTGAAACTTCAAAAACAAGCGAGTTCAACTTAAAATTTCATGAAAATAACAAAATTTTCAAAAACTACCCCAATCATCCCTTATCTTAAAACTCTTATATCTCGAGAACTATTGGAGCTTTTTTGCTGAAATTTGGTATATAGGATCAGTAAATATTAAAGTATTTTTTAAAATCATAACTTCCGGTCCAACCCTTAAGATGACCTTGGAATAGTTTTTTGTTAATATCATCCCATTTTTTAAGATATTCTTTTGAAATTAAAAATGAATACTTATATCAATGTCTTTAATAATTCTGTAAAGTTGTAGAATTATCCGATGAATAATAGTGAAAATAACGTGATTTTTACTGAATTTCTCTAATATCGTTCTTAATCACATCATAGGCCTAAAAATTTCTCAGAAACCACAACAACATAACAAATTCGCGTTTGTAACAGCTTTTTGAAAATCCATATTGATAATTATATCGTTCTTTGAACCAGAAATATTTGTCAAACTCTTTGTTGTATCAATGACATAAATAGGTCTATTCGCTAAAAATTCTTTAGGATTGTAATACATTTCCTTATTATTACAGTAAACTTTCTTAAAATCTTGATACATCTGATACATGATTCTGAAAAGACCTCCGGAAATGTTTAAATTTTGTAATTCATCTGGATAATAAGAACCGTTCAATTTTACTCTGATATTTTTTACATCCAAACTATCAAACTTTGAAGGATTTTTTTCTTGATTATTCTGTCTATCTGTTTGAAAACCTATAATAATGTACTTGGGATTGAAGATGTTTCTATAAATATTTGTGATATCGAACGAATAAGTTGTTCCGGAAATACCTTTTTGCTCAATACATTGCCAATCTAGAAAATTAAACATAATGTTTTGACTTTTTGTAATTTCATCAATCAACCTTATTTTACTCGTGATTTTATAATCAATCATTGGAACCCTAATAAAAAAATCTGTAATTGTTATTTTTCCATCAACTGGCATATCATTTCCAGTTTTTGTTTTTAATATCGCATCATCGTCTTCTGCCCTTATAAAACTTAGATAAAATCCTCCTTTATAGATCGGAATAGTAACATTTTCAAAAAATCCTAATCCAAAATGAGATAAATTTCCAGCTGCTTCAAAAACACCAAATTTAAAATCTGATTCAAAGCCATTAGAAGTTTGAGAAATAACATCACTTTTTGAATACGAAAATAGTTCCTTTAATTGTGCTTAATTGGCCACAGTTTTCGACTTCTTCTATCAATTTATTGTGTTTTCTTACTTCAATCTTAGAAAATAAAAACGGTATAAAATTATCGATTAATCTAACATTATCAGTTCCAAGATATGCTTGACCATCTTGTTTTTGTTAAAGTTCCAGAAATATAAAACTGGAAGTTAGACGAGCAAAAGTTATCTCCAAAATCAATATTAAACTCAGTTCTTTTATTCGGTTCATTCAAATGTTGTTTACTAATTGGATAGAAATTTTTAAACTCCGCCCTTTCAATATCACTAGCATATTTTCTGTAGTCCGCCATTTAATAAGAGAAAATTTAAACATCATGTATCATTTTTTCATCGATCTAATGTACGTTTTTATAAGAAAAGATACAAATTTTAGTAAAATAATTATAAAGATTAGAGTCATTTTTAATGATCTACTTCGTCATATTCAGGATTCTCTTCCTTAAATTTTGCGATCTCGGTCACATATTTCAATAAAATTTGCACAGGATAGTAACCGCTATCTATAATATTGTTCCAATCAACTGTATCTTTATTTTCATCCAAAACTTTATACTCAAGTGTTGATAGAGACAAAGAACAGACATATGATCTTTTAATTGATAATGTATATTTTCTTGAATGAACTCTGATGATAAAGTTTGATATTTTGCAATGTTATACCAATTCAATTTGTTTTACGTATAATTCTCATCATATCTTCGGATAATTCATATTTTTGAGAAATGTCATCCCAATGTTCTTTTTTCAAATCTCTTTCGTGTTGCATTATAAAAAGATCGAAAGCACTGTAATGTCCCGCCATCTCTATTTATTAAGAAAAAATTTCAAAATCAAGTTTTTTATAAATTGGCTCTTTTTAGCGTTACATTCAGCACATTTTCCAGATATTCTCTTAACTCCGTTAATGTTTGCATAGTATTTTATATCGTTTGTGGCAGTTTTCTCTTTACATCTCACACAATATATGAGCGCCATTTATATAAGGAAAATTAGTCATCGTAACCACCTACTCCATTAAATCTGTTGTCGATGTTTTCAAAAGTTTTATCGACATCTTCTTTAAATTTATTAAAGTTTTCTTCTAGTTTATTTACTTTATCGAGATATAAATCGTTGTATTCAAGGAGTTTATGATCAATATTCTCAAAAGTTTTTGTGGCATCTAAACTAAACTTATCAAAAGACTGCTTATTTTTTATAACTTTTTCATTAATTTTCGCCAAAGTTTTTCTTCTAGTTTAATTAATTTATCATGAAGTAAAGATTGATTAGTAACTACTCTTTCAAAAACTTCACCATTTTTTCTATCGGTTTCATTAAAACCCTCTTGAAATTTAGCGAAATCTTCCAAAAAGTTTGTTATTTTTTCCATAAAGATCGCCTTTATATAGATTGAAATTTTCCTCAAAATTTGTAAATTTTTTCATCATAATTTTCTATAGATCTTTTACTTCTTTCTTCAAGTTTTTCATAGACTTCTGTTGTAAAATCTTTAACATGCTGTTTATGATTCTCATAATTTTGTTTTAGTTCATTAAACATTTTAATAGGATCTTCTAATTGAATCATTACAACAACATCAAATGGATTAATTCCTTTACTAACACCGCTAATTCTTTTTCCTTTAAAATCTAAGGCATTTTTAACATTCGGATCATGTAAATCAACAATATCGATGTTTTCTGATAATTTTAGAGGTTTTAAAATTTGTTCTTTAACAACAACATCATGTTTGTCAATACCAGGTCGAACACCGACAATTCTTTTCTTATTAGCCAAACTACCATAATTCTTTTCAACTTTGATCGCTTCAGTAATTTCATCAGCTTTTTCGATGTGAGACATTAAATTGGTAAATAATTTTTTTACACCATCATCAACTTCTTTTTCCAATGTTTTTATTTTATCAGCAACTTCATTTGAAACTCATGAAATTTGCAAGTTTGTTATCATATTCTGCTTTAAAATCTTCAATCTCGACAGCAAACATATCTGAATCTGGAAGGTTTTGTAATACATTTTCTAACTTGTTATCAAACTCATTTCTCAAACTATCAAAATTCAAACTATTATCTACATTTTGAATAATTTGTGTTCCAAATACGTCAAAAATATTTTGTGAATCCATATTTATTAAGCAATAATTTGTTAACAACTTCTTTAAAATCTTTACCAGTACTCAGTTCATTCAAAACAAAAACACATAAATGACCACAAATTGGGGGATCTTTATAGTCTTGAATCTGAGAATCATTGTAGTAAACGCTTGATTTTTTCAAATATTTAATCAATTCTATAGGTGGTTTGTCCTCAATTCTTCCATACGAATCAAAATAAAACGCAATCTTATCATTTTTATAATAGCAAATCCAATGTGTTCCACTTCCCATAATCGAGTCTAAATTCACAATTCCACATTCAAATTTCTTAACTTTTTCAGGTAATTGTATCTCTCATGAAGATTCCTCTAAAATGTTTAATATTTTTGCAGATTTCTTCCAATTCCCCGAATGTTAAAGGTTTAAATTTTTTTTTTCAATGTTTGATTTCACGTAATTCAAAGTTTTTTCATCTAATCCAGATCCTGTAACATCTTCCAACTCTTTATCTAACCAATTTAAAATGTTTCGAACAATAGGAATCACATCTTTTTTAACGATTGGAGCAGCTTTACGAACATAAGGAACAACATTTTTAACAACTGGAATATTTTCTCCAAAATCTAATAAATCTTTCAAAAGTCCACCATTTTTAAGTTCTTTCAACTGATTATAAGAAAATTCTATTCTGGTTCCTTTATTGTTTTTCTTATGTTTTTCGAGTTTATTGTATTGTCTATTTGTTAAAAATATCTTATCTTCGCCATTTTTTAGTTGATCTATTTTAAATTGAATACTAACGGGTATTTTCTTCTTAAAAGCGGATTTTATTTTTTCTTTCTGATTTTTGCTGAAATTTACGTTCACCTCCATTTATATAGTTAAAATTTCAAGTTCTCTTCGATTCCCATTCCTAGTTTTCTCTTCAAAAACATTGCTCCAGCTGTTGGAAGCGCAACAAATCTTTCACCTAAACTAGCATCTTTTGATAAAAATCTATCCATTGCCTTATCTTGCAAAACTTTATCTGCGATATGTCTGGAATTTGTGTCTCTATGTTTTGCATAAAAAATATCGTGTTCCATAGCAGCTTGATCTAATTTATTTATACCAGGATCTCCTCTTTTTAGTCTTTTTTCGAGTTTTGTGCCGGGCCCCAGATACTGATAAGTTGGTACGTGTAATTCAAAAGGTAAATTGTTGATAAAATCATTCAAAAGTCCACTACCCTCAATCATAGATGAACTTATTGCCGGCAAAACTCGTTTTAAATATTTAATTCCATCAGGTTTTTCAATCATTTCATCAAGTTTGTTCGAAATAAAATCTTTAATCGCTTTCTTTTCGTTCAAAAAATTGTTGTTTTCCAGCCTTTTCTTGAGCATAAATATAATTAATAATTCCATCGAGTTTTGTCAAATCGTCGATATATCTGTATTCAATCTTATTATCACTGTATTTTCTCACACCTGATCCTTCGATTCTTTTTTCCCAAATTGGTTTAATCAAATTGAGATATTTTTTACCTTTACTTGACTTTGGTTTCTTAGTTGATGGATCATTATTTTTGTAAATTGAATCAGATTTCCATAAAATTTCAGTATACTTTTTCAAGTCTTCTTCAGAATATAAACCGTCTTTTGGAAACATCAGTGCCTGTTAATAATCTCCATAAACCTTGAGTTCCTTCATATGTTTTTTCATTAATAATGATATCATTATGTTCAAAATTCACGGGCAAATTTCCAATCATAAAACTTTTCTTTTTTCTGTCCCAATACAAACCAAATTTATCATCCTTTGCTCTAGGAAGAAATTTTTTACCAATTTCACCCAATTATTATATCCGTTGTTCCAGGACTTATTGGTTCAACTATGGTAGAGTCTTCAATGATTCGAGGTCTAAATGGTGTTGAAGATGGTAATTTTGGCAATTCAAACTCAGATTCTGGTATCGAAATATCAGCAAATTGTCGTACAACTGGAACCAAATTCATCAAATTTTGATTATCGCTTAAAACATTTTCAATTTTGCCCTCAACATTTTTTATTGCAGATGTTACAGGTTGATTAATTTTTTGAATAAATTCTTGTTCTTTTTCATCAATTCGAATCTGTTCTTTAAATTCTTTGATTAATTTCTTTTCTATTTGATCAAGTTTTTTCGCTTCTTCAGAAGTTACGTTCGCCATTTATTTAGAAAAATTTTAAACGTGGAACGTAAAACGTGAACACGAAACGTGAACACGGAACGTAAAACGTGAACGTGGAACGTGAAACACGAACGTGAAACGTAAACACGAACGTAAAACATGAACGTGAAACGTAAACACGAACGTGAAACATGAACGTGAAACATGAACGTGAAACATGAACGTGAACGTGGAAACGTGAACGTGGAACGTGAACAGATTTACCGTTTTTCTGTTATTTTCATAATGTAAATAAAAATTAAAGATAATATAAAAAATAATTGTAACAAATATTTTATCAAGTAGATTTGTCAGACCACTGAGCAGTATTTATATTAGAAAATTTATTCAGATATTTACCATTTTTAGGCTTCAAAGTTAGATTAATAGTTAAAAATCCGTAGTCTTCCTTCCAAATTTTATCACATAACTCAATAAAGTGGTTTAAAACTCATATCAGATCCCACATAATTGTTATAAATCTTTCTCGAATAGTGATCATCTTGCTTAAAAATACACAACATATTCAGGTTATTTCTTATAACTTGTTTATCAACCTTTGAAAAGCATTGGGAAAGATAGATACAAGATATGTTTTTTGTGACGGGACATTACGAAATATTCCTTAATAACGTCTTGATTTTCCAAAATACAATCATCAAAAACGATTAACGAATTGGGTTTACATTCGCTTAACGGAACTATGTCCTCAGAAGCATTATAAAAATGTGATATTTTTTTGTTTTAAGTTTTTCTCAATATTTTCAAATCTTTCTTGTAATTTTTTATAGGCGTCTTGTTCTAAAGATTTACTAAAAAACATACAAATTGGAATAAGGAATCAACCTATTGTAGATAAAATTCAATAATAAAGTTGTTTTTCCACATCCACTTGAACCAACAATTAACAATCTGATTGGTTGATCTTTCTTATTTTCTTCAAACGTTTGAAGTTTTATCTGATCTTTTTGCTTTAAAAATTTCTCCATTTAAATAGAAGATTTTCATCTTGAAGCAACGCTTGCGAAAATGAAGCTGTTCAAGTTGACTTCAGAAAGCTCTAAATTAGTTTTAAACTTGGAACATCCTATACACTTAGAGGAAGAATCAAATTATTTTATCGGTTTAAGCGGTTTTTATTCTGACAATTTTGTAATAAATATTAGTGAAAGTTCTCCTTATTGCATAGGATTTAGTGAGAAGAACATAACAAAATACTATGGTTTAAACAAAGGATATTATACTTTCGATCAAAATAAAAAATTCCCTTAAAAAATTATCTGAAAACATTCAAACAATCAGATAAATCTTTAAACTTTGACGAAAACAAGTTTGAAATGCAAAAAAATTATCTCTCTAATAAAATTCAAATAAAATCACCAGTAAGAATAATGTTTTCAGCAATTATTGTAGATTTATTAGGGTTTGTTCAAGAAACTATTGAGCCAAATCAGGTATATTTAGGAATATAAAACGCCAAAATATTTAGACCGTTTGATGTAATTGAAGTACATTGTAATCTCGTTGAACCTAGTTTTGAAAAATCATACCGAACATTTACACAAAGAATCTGAAATTTTGTACACTTTTTTCCCAAATGTTGCTTATGGATCAAAAATCAGTGAAAAACCGAATGAAATCGATTATATTCCAATTAGAAAAAATATTAAAAGAATTCAAAAAATCGTTCTAACTATACAAGACTCTGAGGGAAATTTATTAAATAATTAGAGTAAAACAACAATTTATTTAAGATTGATGAGAGGCGATTAGATTAAAATGACGATAATGACGAGAAAATAGCCCTTAAATGTATAAATCACTGGAGTCTATCCCATAGACCCCGAGAAAATATTCAAAAACATACGTTCTGACAAGGGTATCGAATCGCGACTCTTACAAACATTACATCCTAGTTCAATTTTTATTAATGAATCTGGACTTTACAACTGTTAAATTTTTTCTTTCTAAATGGAGTCAGTTGTGGATCTGCTCAATAACCAACTTACATTCGATAACACGAATATCTTAACTATTGTAGACGAAAACAATGTGATCTGGTTTTAAGGCTAAAGATGTTGTAGAAATATTAGAATATGAAAACACTAGACAAGCAATCATATTAAACGTTGATGATGATGACAAAATTCAATATTTTTACTTAAAAAACAAGGGTCTATTCGAATGGCCCCTTAACAATCTTCATCCCTGTACTGTTTTTATTAATGAACCAGGTCTCTCAAAATAAAAATTGCTTGTTAAATTTTTTCTATCTAAATGGAGTCAGTCATAGATCTAAGAAATAATCAACTAAAAATTCAATAATAAAGAAATTTTAACAATTGTTGACGAAAATAATGAATTTTGGTTTTAAGGCTAAAGATGTTGCAGAAATATTGGAATATAACAATACAGAAAAAGCGATTAGAAATAATGTCGATGAAGGTGACAAATCTCAATACTTTTATCTAAAAGATAAGGTAGCCCTCGAGGGCCACCTCGCAAATATTCACAAAGATACTATTTTCATTAATGAATCAGGACTTTATTCGTTAATTTTAAGATCTCATAAAATAGAAGCAAAAAGCTTTCAACAATGGGTTACGAGAGATGTTTTACCAAGCATTCGTAAATTTGGTGTGTACAAACTTGAAAACAAGATTAAATATTTAGAGGACAAAGTTAAGCACTTGCAAATTAAAGATGAAATCAAAACGGAAATAATTGCAAAACAAAGTGTAAAAATTGACTTAATGAAACCAGATCTTGTTTGTAAAGATTTTGATAAGAAAAAACACCATGTTTTTGTGTTAATTAAGAAGAATCACATGTGGGAATGGCCTTTATTACGTTATCAGAGCTCAAAAGAGAGAAATACCGAAAAGATTGAAAAGAACTTGAAATTGATTACCCAGAAATGGAAATTTTATTAAGACATGGAGATCCAAATAGTATAAATCTCTACAACCAAATGAAAGAATCTTTGAATATTTTATACAACGGAAATCATTTTACTACAAATATGGCAGAATCTCGACTGATTTTATAGAATATCTAAATTACACGATGAAAATGTTTCTAAATTTTACTAAAAACTCTCGATTTATTATATTTTGTTTGTAAATGTTTAGCATAACTAGGTAACCATTGTAGAATTCTTTTTTCATATTCACAAGGCATTTCGTTTTTATAACTTTCGCTGAAAATTTTTTTAGCACAATCTTTGCAAAAAGCATCTTTTCTATCTTTACTATACTGCCAGTTATTAAATTCAGAAATATTTTTAATTTCTTTACAAAAGTAACACTTTTTCTCTTCTAAAGTTAATTTGTTCATTTTAACGTATAATTCCTTACAATAACAGTCTTTTCTATTCTCTTCTTGACACTTTGTACATTTCTTTTGAGACTCCATTTATATAGAACAAATTATTACACGATGAAAATGTTAAACTCTTGAATTTATGATATTTTGTTTGTAAATGTTTTTGATAATTATTTAACCATTTTATAGTTCTTCCACATTCACATTGAGTATCTTCATAATATAATCTATGGTGATTCTTCTTTACACAATCATTACAATATGAGTCTTTCTTATCTCTAGTATAGTGATCACTATTAAACTCTGAAATTTTTTTAGTTTCTTTACATTTAAGACATTCTTTCTCTTCCAAAGTTAATTTTTTCTATTTTATCATACAGCTCTTTATGATACTTCCTATAACAATCTTTACAATTATAAATAATTCCATCTTTTCTACTCTTATCTTTATAAAATTCTTCAAAACCTTTTAATTCTTTGCACATTGAACATTTCTTTTGGGCCTCCATTTATATAGAAAAAATCTTGACTTTCTCAATTCATATTCATAAAACTTTCCGGTTATTTCTTCATTATTTAAATCTTTTATACTATAAGTTACAGGATCTGTGTTATTAATTTGATAAATCACAAAGATTTCTCTTGACCAATTGTTCTTATATTTGTTCGAAAATGTTTGTTTTTTACTAACAATTCTTACATGATCATTGACTTTAAATTTAGTTTTCGTGTGAATTTCAGGTGGAACATACTTGAAAACGGTCTCTAATAACTCCTTTTCTGCATCCTTATCTACGTCTTTCGGTTTCATTTTGATTGTGCTGTGAACTGTATCGTTATAATTGTTTACGATTTTTTGAAGAATATCGATCCATTTAAAGTTTTTATTAATCTCAAAAATTACTTTCATTCTCTCATTTTGAGTTCTGTTATATCTCTCTACAATACTTGATTTCTCTTCGTTTTCAGTATGATAAATCTTAATGTTGTATTTCCTCAAAACATCGTTAAGTTCTTTATTTTTAAACTCTAAACCCTTATCTGTATGAAGTAGGTTAGGAGGTTTGTGATTGATCCTTATGGCATCTCTTACTATATCTTCGAAAGCTTTTGAAATATCCTTGCCGTTTTTTCTTTTGATAGCTCTTGACCAAGCATATATTTTGAGAAAGTATCAATAACATTTAACATATACTTAAATCCATCATTTTGATCTGAATAGTTAGGACATTATAACTAAATCTGCTGCCCATAAATCTTCAATTCCTAATGTTATAATTTTTCTCTTTTTTAAACTTTTTTCGTACTGGTGCATGAATTTCTCGAGCTTCAATCTCTATCTCATCTTTAGTCTTCAATTCTTGCTTAACAGGTTTTGGATTTGGATTCTTTATAAACTTACTCTTGTTTGTCTTACATTTTGAACATTTTGCTGCAATTCTATACAACCCGTTTTGAGTTTGAACGATTTTAGAATCTATATTTTTCGTTTTTTTCTTGCATTTGTGGCAGTGAATCAAATCATCTTCCATTTACATGTCAAAGTTTCCAAGTTTATTTAACTCATCTAATATATCAGATTTTGCTTCATTTTTATAGCCATAAGGTACTGTATCGATCTTATTTTCTAGAACGATTCTCTTATCATCTTTAGCGTTCAGTGCCAGCTTGTTTATGGTAACTGTGTACAATTCATGTTTATAGCTTTTTATTACAGTCATCTCCCTAAATTCTTCTTTATCTTCGAACAAACATCTCTTCAAGTTTTCGATATTTATTGTTTTATTTACAACGCTTCTCTTAATTCCTTTACACCTAACTGGGTTTTTATCTAGATATTTGTACGAGTACATCTTAGACCTTAAACCACAAAATTCTTCTAAAACTTCGCTATTTAACTCATCTTTGAATTTCCCTATTACCTTCTTATTTTTAGTATAGTGAAACATTCATGATCTTTTGGATAATCACTTGTATCAAAGTCATCTATATTTTTCTTTAATAATTTTAAAAGGATCTCGTTTCAATTCTAGGAAATAACTGTCTGTATCCATGTAACACAGATTCAAATCTGGATCAAACTTCTTTAATTTGTTGTAATAAAACTCGTACATTAGCAATTTTGAGAGGTCGAGAACTGAAAATCCTATGTAAATCGGTTTGTTAAATTTAACATTTTGTTTGTACATGTGACTCGCTATACAGTTGTCGTCAAAGATGTTAAAGCATTTGAAATTTGTTTTCTTAGCTTGTTTCATTGAAAATTCTTCATTTCCAAGCTTAATATCACATCTGTTTTCTCACATTTTCCATAGATTTTCCAAAAACTGAGTTGTTCATCAGCTTATAAAAATCCTTCTCAAAGTCACTTTTAGCTTTGGTCCTCATATTAGTATTAAAATCAATGTACTCTTTCATAAAAGGCTTCTGATCGAATGCAATAACTCTATTCACATGTTTCAAAATCATACCTTGTTCCAAATAGAACTTCAAATTTCTCGAATGAACAACGTATTCAGTTTTATCCAGTAGAGTTGTGCAAAGTTTGTTTTTTAAAATGTTCTGGAGCAAGAGGTAAATCCTTGTGATGTTCGTGTAAATTTGTTGGATATCCAAGATCGACTTCGAGAATATAGCCATAATCTTCGTCGCCAGTGAGTTCTAAAATTGTTTCTTGCCACTCTTCTTTTGTATACGTTTTAGGATCCATCCACTTGATATCACTAAACGGCAGTTTTTGCATAAGACCATACCCATAAAGGTTGTTTGCATCGAGGATAGAGTAAATAGTTTTCGGGCTTTGTCTTATCAAAATCTTTTAAATATTTGTTATTTGCTTTCACATATCGCTTAATACACTGAGAAATGCCTCCGCGAATACCTTTTTCGATCATTAAATACATATTATAATCACTAATTAATTGTAATTCTATCTTCGTTAATTTTAACATAGCATCCCATGCAAGACTGGGAGCTGTTAGATAGTGTGCTGGATCAAGCTTATAGCAATTCAAACAAATATTCCTAAAATTTTTCAAAGATATCAGCGAGCAATAAAACATCTTGAATGTTGTACAAATCAGAATAATTTCCCAGATTTTTCTCTTTTAATTTGTTCCAAACATTTAAGTAGTGTTGATAATCTTTCTCAGATATGCTCTCATCTGTCAAGAGTGAATAGAAATCTTGAATTTTCAGCTCTTCTTTGTAATCAAGTTTTTCAATACTGTCGATAAATTCATAGGGAAATATTCCTTTTCCAGATAGAATTTTAAAGATTTCTTCTTCGTCATTTGGCTGTCTTTCTATTATCTCATTCAGTCCATCTTGTATAAAATGATTTGTATGTTTGAAGTCTTCTCTCTTTAGATTTTTAGCTAACTTTTCTATAGACGAGGCCATGAATCTGAACGTGTCTACAAACGAAAACTTGATGAACTTTCTAGGTTTGTCACCATCAAATTCATACCCGTATCCAGAATTTACAGAGTAATTTATATATCGTTCATCGGTGTTTGCAATCAAATCAACATTACCGTATTGTTTTGCCAATTCTTTTATGTACAAATGCGTATCGTAATTAGACATATTGTGACAGAAAACGGGAATATTCTGAGGAAATTTCAAATTCAGATTACAAATTCTATGAGCTGCACCTCGAAATTTTCCAGTCAAATGACAGTGATCTCTGCATTTTTTGAATGCATCATAAGCAGAACTCCAATTATCTGGTAAAAACCCTAAAGTTTTTTCAGTGTCTTGATACGATATTTCTTCACAAATGTGGCAAAGATTTGAATTTTGATACGAAATTTCTTCTTCGTCAGTCAATTTCATGGGCTTCATGTTCTTTGAATTATATTTTTTAGCTATGTACTTCGATAATTTATTGAGTTCTTCAAACAATTTTGCAGGAACGTTCGGCAACTCTTCTTCATTTTTTGCTCGATAACATATCGGCTTGTACATACGATTGGTCACATTAGACACTAAATATAGAGTAAAACCATAAGGAATATGCTTCTGAATCTTGGTTGTAGTCGATTTTTGCGGATTGTTTTTGCATGTGGGAATCTTCTCTAATATGCTCTCAAAGTCCATATAAATTACGTACGGATGGTTAAATTTCTTTTGATAATTAGTAAATTTAGTTGTTTGACCTGGAAATGGCATAATTGGCTTACAAACTTCATGATTTTTACAAATTTCTAAGTGATCTGTTAAATCTCCAGATTTGTAAAAATGGCTTAAACATCTTCGACACAAGAACGTCTTGTGAGCATTTTTTGATATCTGTGAACTCGCTAATCTACTTAAATCTGTTATCAAAACATAATGGGATTTATCATCTTGTTTAACATACAATAAATCAACTTCTAACTTGGCGTCATAAACTTCTGAAATTTGCAACGGTACTATGTGTAGTTTTTCATTCAAAAGTATAGACATTTACAGACATTTTCGGATACTTGTACTTTGCTTTGCTGCTTCGTTTTTCAAATAATTGTATATCTTTAAAGACATAGGATAGTCGAATCCAGAAAATATCTCATCGTTCACGAATTTTTCGTATTGTTTTGCTCTGTCAACATGAGTCTCGGGTTTTTCAATAGCGCATCGGATAGAGTAAATAAAGCAATAATCATCTTTATTTTTGATATTTACACAAGCTTTTTTATCTTTGATTTCCTTTGGTAAATCGATATATGATCCTGCGTTCATAAATTCATGTTTATTAAGGCTCAAAACTAGTTGTTTACAACTTTTAAATGTCCATCCGGAACCTTTATTTGGATTATTCGTTTGTTCTCGATGTGTTAATTTATTAAATTGCTTAGTAATAAAGTCGTTTACGTCAAAGATTTCGTCTGCTTTGATAGTAAAATACATTAGACATGTTTGCGGTTCACCATTCACTAAAGTTCGTTCGTATTCACATTCCAAAGAGAGATAGCCCTTCATATTTTTAACATTTTCTTGAAATTTCTCGATTAAACTTTTAATTTCTGACCGCATAATTGAAAGATATTTGTAAATTGACATGGAACTGTCGTTCAAGTTTGTTAAAATGTATTGCTTGAAAAGACCGTGTATTGAGGATAAAACTTCTACATCAATGATATTTTTAGGTTTTTCGTTAAGAGTTTTGTCAATTTCTTCGATCATTTCAGACTTAGTTTTATCGTTTTGTTTCTAAGGACAATTTTTCAGCGATTGATTGAATTTTTTCATCATTAAATAGATTGAGATCTTTTTTACTTTCCTTAAAAATTTTTCTTTAGTTCACGCAATTTTTTCTATATTGTACATCTTCTCGTGACCATCGATTTGATTCTCTTTAGCCCATTGTCTTAAATAATTCAATTCTTTATTATAAATTTCTTTGTTCTTCAAATGATTTTTCGAATTGTAATGACGAGTATAGTGATGTTCAAAAATGTCCTTTTTTGCAGTATGGGCACTCTATCTTTTTCCGCTCCATATTTAAAGAGCAAAAATTTGTAAACTAAAATTTTGAGAAGTAGTGATTTTTGTGACAACTTGACACAAATCAGCACAATTTCTGGTCAAATGTTTTCAGATTGTTCTATTTAAAGAGCAAAAATTTGTAAAATTAAATTTTGAGAAGTAGTGATTTTTGACACAAATCAGCACAATTTCTGGTCAAATGTTTTCAGATTGTTCTATTTGTTATAGAAAAATCTTTTAACTAAATTTAGTTAAAAGATTTTTCTATAATAAATGGCAGCGCTGTTACAAGAGTTGAATAAGGTTGGTGAACTAAGATTCAAAGAATATAAGAAATTAGTGGAATTGGAAGAAAAAAAGAGATATAGAATCTTGAATTTGGAGAAAATGAAAGATAAATTCGGGTTTACAATAATTGCCGAGTTGGAAGATTGTAAAGTACACTTACCGAACAGATTTTTGACTGTTTTGGATGAGAAAAAGATTAAAGAATTAAACAAAAATGAAAAAAAATTACACTTGATTGTTACTGGAAAGAAGACTATAAAAGATAAAGACTGTGTTACAATTAACTTTGTAGAATAAAGATTTTTTATTAAGATTTTTTTGATTTTTTCATTAAAACAGCTTATAAATGTAGAAGCAAACATTGAACAGTAAAACAGCTAAAGATTCGGTTATTTAACATTCGTGCTTTCCTCTTAGATTTTATTAGATTTGTTTATGGTTCAATGGACAGTATTTTACATTGATTTTCTGTCTGTCCCAAAAGTGGTCTAGGAACCCCTTACTGTTTGATTTTACAGATTCGTTTATTGTCCTTTAAACAGTATTTTCCCTTGATTTTCTGTGTGTCCCCAAAAGTGGTCTAGAACCGGCATATTCATATCTACTTATATATATAATAAGTATATATAATAAGTATATATATATATAAGAAGATACATATAAGAAACTGGACAAAAACTTAACAGAACAGTTCTATTCCGAGATTTCAAAATATTTAAATGAAAATTGTGAAAATGAAAAATCTGTCCAAAAGTTCAATAGCTTTTAATGATACCACAACATCCAAGTACACCAGTCTTTTATATTCTTCCCAAATTACACAAGAAAATTATGCCACCACCAGGACGTCCGATAGTATCTTCTTGTTCATCACCTACAGAGAGAATTTCTGCATATGTGGATCACCAGCTACAGGACTTTGTCCAAAATCTACCATCATTCATAAAAAATTCTGATGACTTTTTAGATAAACTTAAAAATGTACCCCAACCTCTTCCTAACGATGCAATATTGGTCACTGTTGATGTCACTTCTTTATACACAAATATAGAACACGATGAAGGAATTGAAGCTGTAACATACTATCTTAATCAAAGACAAACTGACACAAAACCTAGTACTTCATTTATTACAAAATTAATCCATTTTGTGCTTACAATGAATTGCTTCCGTTTTCAGGATACATTTTATTTACAACAAAAAGGCACAGCAATGGGAAACTCGTATGGCTCCGTCATATGCCAATCTTTTCATGGGAAAACTAGAAACAGATTTTCTCAACAGTCAAAATTACAAGCCTATATTCTGGAAACGTTTTATTGATGACATTTTCTTTATTTGGACACATTGGGAAGCATAATTTAACCAACTTTTTAGAACATTTAAACAATTTTAGCAAATTAAAATTCACATTTGAGACGTCTTCAACATCAGTCAAATTTTTAGATATGGAAGTATTTGTTGAAAATGGACATTTAAAAAGCAAAATAAACGTAAAACAAACGAATAATTTGGAGTATTTAAACTACGACAGCTGTCATCCAGTCCATATCAAGAGGAATATACCAAAAAGTTTAGCATGCAGAGCTCAAAAAATTATGTAGTAATACAAATGACTTTGAAAAATACATTGACGATATTATGAACGCATTCTTAAGAAGAGGTTATCCACGAAAATTACTTAAAGATAAACTTAATGTAAAAAAGAAAACACTACATTCTAAATTTGAAAACAGTGATCCAAAATTAATAGTTCAATACCATCCAGGGCTTCACAAAATTAATAATATTCTTAAAATAGCATTTAATACCTTACAAAATTCTAGTTCAACTAATGATATTTTCAAAACAACTCCTAGAGTAATCTTTAAAAGACCTCCTATTCTTAAAGATATATTGGCCAAACCTAAATTACCAATGACAAACACCAATAAAAAATCAATACCAAAACAAAAAAGGATCACATCCGTGTAATAAACCAAGATGTTTGATTTGTAAAATGTTACCAAATTCTTCAAAATTCACTAGTAGCAAAACACGCAAGACATATCCTATCATCGGCAACTTGTCTTGTGAATCTAAAAATGTGATTTACCAAATTCAATGTAAAAAAATGTCCAGCCGATTATATTGGCTCAACAACAAATACCTTGAGGACAAGAATGACAGGACACCGATTTGATTATAAACACCAAGACTTAAAGAAAACTGTCGTGACTCATGGTATAAATCACAATGAAACTTTTGAAAATACATATTCAGTCAAACCTATTCGGCAAGTACATACAAATTCAAACCCAATTTACCTCAGAACATTTAGAACAAGCACACCAATTGGTTTTAAAGAGCAAAATTCCACATGGACTCAACATCAGATAAACTTAGCCAAAAACGTCTAAATTTTAAATCAACATATGGAACAATTGTTTAGTTCATGTCATCTGTATTTATTATTATTACTTATTCACTGTTTTATTTACTTTCGTTTGTACTGTTTTCTTTTATATTTTTATATTTTATACAATTTTTGCACCTGAAGACGGTTTTTACCGAAATATAGTGCTAATGTTTTAAAAACACGTTGATTTGATTGTAAAGTAATTTACTACAAATAATATATAAAAGCCTCTAGGCATCAACTCTCAAAGTAAAAGCAAGTAAGTCTATTGACACTTTTATACACCTTTTTTAACGCCTTGTTTTGTTCATTTCGATGTTACCTTTTGTGTGTTTCATATATTTCTGTTAATATTACCGTTACAGACTCTTTTTACTGTGCTTTCTTAATTCGTTTTTCTAATTACATTTTGATTTAAAGTTATGTTGCTTAAAGTTTTAATATTGAAATAGTTTGACTTTAAACTCAAAACCAAAAAGTATTTCACGTGACCAGCATGACATCGGACAATGAAGAATTAAAACGTATCTTATTGAATCAGATCCAATATCACACCACAAAACTAGCAAAGTGTTATTTACATATTCTATATTTAGGTGCTTGTTTAAATCTAGGCATTGTCCCCAATGGCCTCACAGTAAAATTTCCTTTATCAGGAATACCAAAGTACATGCATGATTCAATAAATAAAATTGCAAGAAGAACTAACACGTCTTTGACTTCAACAGTATATGAAATGTACAAAAATCAAGCAACCATACACAGTCAAGAATTAATGAATATTACAAAACGTTTTACATCAAGTTTTCCAAATCAAATATACTTAGTAAATAAAATTACTCTAGAAGCAACACGTTTCATGTCTATTAAAGCCAGTGAACATCTTAATAAAATTAAAAAGCTTCAGATTGATTATGCAAAAAAGGATGTGAATCCAGATATTAATTGCGAAGAAGAAGGTAAATGTGACATAATTAATATATGTCAAAACACTGTAGAACAATCTAACATTAATCCTTCCCTTGATAAACATATACTTTCATACCAAAGTGAAAGTAAACCAAATTTTGGTGAATTTATCAAAATATGTCTTGAATGATGATGAAGTAGATGTGATATCAAAAGGACTTAATTTTGCCCCCACGCCAATATTCGATCATATGAAACTAGTTTCGGATACATTGGAATTTGCTAATAAAGTTAGGACAAAACACTATTTTTCAAACAATCCTACCAAAATTACCATGCATTGAAAACAGAATTGATGAGTCACTAATTAAGTTTAAATCTAAATATAGTTGGGAAGCGCCCAAAACTAAGTTCGGATCATCCTCTTGAACAATTTCTCAATATTGTCATATCAAATATAGCTGATCCTAATTTTCCTGATTTTCTTCCGAAAACCACTAATATTAATGACAAACAAATAAAAGCCATAAAATCTTTACGAAAAAACAAAAACATAATTATTGTTCCCGCAGATAAAGGAAATACTACGGTAATAATGAATACAGTTGATTATGTGTCAGAAATAAACAAACAATTAAGTGATGAAGATACATATAAGAAACTGGACAAAAACTTAACAGAACAGTTCTATTCCGAGATTTCAAAATATTTAAATGAAAATTGTGAAAATGAAAATCTGTCCAAAAGTTCAATAGCTTTAATGATACCACAACATCCAAGTACACCAGTCCTTTTATATTCTTCCCCAAATTACACAAGAAAATTATGCCACCACCAGGACGTCCCGATAGTATCTTCTTGTTCATCACCTACAGAGAGAATTTCTGCATATGTGGATCACCAGCTACAGGACTTTGTCCAAAATCTACCATCATTCATAAAAAATTCTGATGACTTTTTAGATAAACTTAAAAATGTACCCCAACCTCTTCCTAACGATGCAATATTGGTCACTGTTGATGTCACTTCTTTATACACAAATATAGAACACGATGAAGGAATTGAAGCTGTAACATACTATCTTAATCAAAGACAAACTGACACAAAACCTAGTACTTCATTTATTACAAAATTAATCCATTTTGTGCTTACAATGAATTGCTTCCGTTTTCAGGATACATTTTTATTTACAACAAAAAGGCACAGCAATGGGAACTCGTATGGCTCCGTCATATGCCAATCTTTTCATGGGAAAACTAGAAAACAGATTTTCTCAACAGTCAAAAATTACAAGCCTATATTCTGGAAACGTTTTATTGATGACATTTTCTTTATTTGGACACATGGGAAGCATAATTTAACCAACTTTTTAGAACATTTAAACAAATTTTAGCAAATTAAAATTCACATTTGAGACGTCTTCAACATCAGTCAAATTTTTAGATATGGAAGTATTTGTTGAAAATGGACATTTAAAAAGCAAAATAAACGTAAAAACAAACGAATAATTTGGAGTATTTAAACTACGACAGCTGTCATCCAGTCCATATCAAGAGGAAATATACCAAAAAGTTTAGCATGCAGAGCTCAAAAATTATGTAGTAATACAAATGACTTTGAAAAAATACATTGACGATATTATGAACGCATTCTTAAGAAGAGGTTATCCACGAAAATTACTTAAAGATAAACTTAATGTAAAAAAGAAAACACTACATTCTAAATTTGAAAACAGTGATCCAAAATTAATAGTTCAATACCATCCAGGGCTTCACAAAATTAATAATATTCTTAAAATAGCATTTAATACCTTACAAAATTCTAGTTCAACTAATGATATTTTCAAAAACAACTCCTAGAGTAATCTTTAAAAAGACCTCCTATTCTTAAAGATATATTGGCCAAACCTAAATTACCAATGACAAACACCAATAAAAAATCAATACCAAAACAAAAAGGATCACATCCGTGTAATAAACCAAGATGTTTGATTTGTAAAATGTTACCAAATTCTTCAAAATTCACTAGTAGCAAAACACGCAAGACATATCCTATCATCGGCAACTTGTCTTGTGAATCTAAAAATGTGATTTACCAAATTCAATGTAAAAAATGTCCAGCCGATTATATTGGCTCAACAACAAATACCTTGAGGACAAGAATGACAGGACACCGATTTGATTATAAACACCAAGACTTAAAGAAAAACTGTCGTGACTCATGGTATAAATCACAATGAAACTTTTGAAAATACATATTCAGTCAAACCTATTCCGGCAAGTACATACAAATTCAAACCCAATTTACCTCAGAACATTAGAACAAGCACACCAATTGGTTTTAAAGAGCAAAATTCCACATGGACTCAACATCAGATAACTTAGCCAAAAACGTCTAAATTTTAAATCAACATATGGAACAATTGTTTAGTTCATGTCATCTGTATTTATTATTATTACTTATTCACTGTTTATTTACTTTCGTTTGTACTGTTTTCTTTTATATTTTTATATTTTATACAATTTTTGCACCTGAAGACGGTTTTTACCGAAATATAGTGCTAATGTTTTAAAAAACACGTTGATTTGATTGTAAAGTAATTTACTACAAATAATATATATATATATATATATATATATATATATATATATATATATATATATATATATATATATACCCTTCAAAGCAATTTAAGATATTGCTTACAAATTATTTCATTATTATGTCTAATAAATTTATACACAAATTTAATGTTATAATCAAAGTAATAATTGAAAACACATAATCCTAAATCACTTTTAAGAATAAATATTGTGTAGCAGGTATTACTCCTTTCAAATATGAAAATGAAAAACCATTTAAGTCTGTAATGTATAGCGAATAAAATTGGTATACGTCTTTTGTTTCTTACACAATTTTAAAAATATTATATCTCTCGGTTTCTGTTGTACCTTCCCAATGTATACCTTCCTTAAAGTATCAATAGTAGCAGTAACTTACTGTGTAAGCTACTTTGTTAAAATAATTTTCCCATTTCTATAAATACCTTATATTACATGGTGTTTTGAAAAACAATATTTTTGTTCAAAAATTAGTTTTGAAACTAAATCGTTCTACTAATTAATATTTTTAAGAAGGACTAAAGGGTTTCACTGGCAATAATAAATTTTTAAGTTTTGAGGTTATGATCAAAGGTATTAAATGTAAGAAACAAGATAAATACTTCACTACACAATTTGTAGCATGTATATCCTACATGTATTATTTTATAATAACCATATTTTAAATGAGGACGATTTGAAGGTAAATAGGTTAAGAGTAAATGGCATTACTGTAAACCTTTGCAAACGGAGCTAAGTGGAGGATCTCTGAAACTATATCCAAGTTAGATTAAAGTGGATTCTGTAATACCGCTAAGCAATCTCGTGGTTGCAATTAAAATAAAAAACGTGCTTCTGTACACGATAAGGTCTGAACTTAAACCTCTTTTCACTTGTAATTAAAAACCGAGGCCAAATGTGTAATCTTCAGAACCTGTGAACCCTGCTATAATCTAATTTAATTTTTTATTATAGTGGAATTTAAAATAATTTAGAGCATTATAACTTCTTTGAACATTCGTGTTTTCTATTTAAATTAGTTCTAGCTATTATATTTTAAACAGTTTTTTAGATAAAACTTAAATTTACACCAAGAGTATAAAACACATATATCGAAATATTGATATATTTCTTTGTGTATAACATTCTTATGTAAGGTCTAGGTAAGAAATTAAATCTTAAGTAACAATACACTGATGATTCATAAAGCATCACAAACTGATAAAAACGTATATATCAAAATGTGTAAACCAAATTTTAATAAACTGTACTTAATACTTCACATAGTATTGTACAAAGTAGGATGTGTGAAAGATGTCATTATTATTTCAAGTATATTGAAATAAATATAATTCAAACACAAACCCGTTTACGGTGGGATTAATAATCTATCTTATTATCGAATGATTATGAAAAAGGATCTGATTTTGAAAAATATTGTTAACCATCTTTCAGAAGTAGGGAGTGAAATTTTTTCCAATCATAAATTAATTTGTATTTGAAATATATTAATTAGCAAATGACAAATATTGACTCTACCGTCACAAACATATATGCCTGACTATAATTTCTTCTTATATTACAACAAGTGTTATATATTAAAAGTTTTATTTTATAAAAGTTATTAAATATTTTTGTATAAAACTAATCTATGAGACTATAAATTTATAAGATTTTCTTTGAAATTGTAACAGGGAATAAGAAACTCAGAAATTAAGTTTAATTTTCTAAGAGAAAAAGAGGAGTTGGCCTGTTTTGTAACCGCAAATATCGACATACCACCTTTATTTAAAATAAAACAATTTTCCTTAGTAGGGATGTGAAATTTTTTCCAATCATAAAAATAATTTTTATTTAAAATTTATTAATTAGAAAATGATAAATATTGACGCTAACGTCACAAACATGTATGCCTTACTATTATTTCTTCATATATTACAAGTGTTATATACAAAATGTTTTATTTTATAAAAGTTATTAAATATGTTTTTATAAATCTAATCTATGAGACTATAAATTTATAAGATTTTCTTAGAAATTTGAACAGGGAATAAGAACTCAGAAATTAAGTTTAATGTTTCAAGAGAGAAAGAGGAGTTGTCCTATTTTCTAACCGCAAATATCGACATACCACCTCTATTTAAATTAATACAATTTTCATTTTGTCGAATAATGATTCATTATTCCAACCGAAGTCTGAATTCCTGTATCCGAAAAAGGATTATTTGCAAAGGCATAAATGGCCTATTATTTTAACGTTACAAAATTAAAAAATATCTTTTTACGACACGTATCTTTATAACTGTTGTTCAGATATAACTGTTTGAAGTGATATTTTGGAGGTATAATAAAATAAATTAAAGCGAAAAATTATTTATACTTAATTATTATATTCCTTTTGTTTACAAATAATTATTCTTGTTGTATTTTTTTTAATGGAAGTCATATTAAATTATTAATGGCTATTAAGATTTATTTATTTCAGAAATTATTACCCAAAGAAAATTACCTACTTACAGCAATCAAAACGTATTTGGAACCTTGTAAATTGGATTTAAACCCAGACACTTTGTAAAAAATTCAGCATTTGCAAAAACCTTTCCTTGTATAAGGGAGAAATTTTGGCAACAATTAAGTCGGGCTGTTACTCCCGCTACAAGCAACCATATACCCTCTAAAGTGTTTTGATGGTACAAGGAAGTGCGAAAAGTTTTATTAGTCTTGATTTTAAAAGAAACAATGGGTATTACAATAGTCTATCAGTGGCATGTTGGTTGTTGTAATCAAATATTGTAGGATACATCATAGTGAAAATTGGATTATCAGAACAGAATTGCAATATATGTAAATCATATCTTCTTAAGAGCATTATTTATATATTTTGCCTGGATACTTGAAAAGTTTTTGTTTTAGGGTACTAGAATAATAGTTTTGCTATGATACGGATACGTATTCTCTTCGAGCTGACAGTACTTTCCCAACATAACAGCTTTGCACAAACTGCATTTCTGCAAACTCCCCATCGTAAATACCATGAATTCTGAACAGAAAATTTTAGTATTAAAACTAAGGGGGCTGAAACAGAGATAACTCCTTTTGGTAGACAACATAAAACCCAAACAGACAAGCTTCTACTTCAATGTTGAGTTCAGAGATAAAAGAGACTGGAAAACAATAATATAAGAAAAAATATATAGTAACAAGAATGCTTTGCTCAATATGAGTTCGTATTTGTATGATATGTTATAGCACGTGAAAGTAACATACTCTATTAAATATAATTACTTGATTTCTTTAGTTTAACCAATGTGATGAAACCGAACCTTTCCCACTTCTTTATTGCTCTACACAACTTTTATTTTGAATAATGAAAACCAAAATAGATCAGTACTTAAGGCAGTACTCAGGCAGGGTCAATCCAGCTTAATATTTCGAACACAAAATTCTATAATATAGCCGTTTATTTCCAAAGCAATAGCTTTAATATCTGGAGTGGTAATAACCACTCCAGATATTAGACTCGGCTCTACAAAACCCCGTGTTGAAATATAATTTCAGAGCATGGCTTAAATTTCTAGCTACAAAGGTAAAACACAAGATTAACAGCCAGGAAGTTATCGATATTTTGTCCACGGTTTCTTCCTTGCCCCAACTTGAACACTCTCTGTTCCCTCTGCAGGCAGACTAACTTCCCATTAAGGTTAAGCTACCTCACCTATCTCTAATCTAATTTCTTACTCATCTATTGCTATCACAGTTGGCATATTGTAGCTAGAAATAAGGGAAGAACCACCAAACAGCAGTAGAATTCCACCAAATAGAAACCACAATAAAAAACAACATTATTGAAGCAAAGTTACACTATGTTCTATTATACGAAAACAATTTTCTAATTGTAAAGTTTATGTTTAAGCTTAACCTTACATTGTACTTAACCCTTGTACCTATTTATTTTAATCTAAATACTGTGTTGCTAAATTATTGCTAAATTTTATAAATTATAAAATGATTATATCATTACGGGAGAAGATTAATTTTTACCAAAACAAACCAATGATAATATTAAATACAAAAGTTTCTAAATTCATAAATTTTAAATAGAGGGCAGCAAAATATCAAATCCAGATTTGTCACTAATACTTACTAGTTAAATATTTTTTATAGTCATTTTTATTCACTCTTAGGAATATACACGTTTATGTATGGTAATAAAATAAATGTAAATATGTATATAAACATAAATATATGTATGTAAAATAGTATTAAATACAAGTATATGAATGTAAAAGAAATACGATATTATACAGTCTAGTATATTGGTACTTCCTGAGTATGTATATAATTACAATATCGCATATTGTCACACTCCCACATCCCCGGAGTTTACTATCCTTGTCCCGGCATATCGTAGTGTACTGCACTGTAGCCATGTCCGGCCCTATGTAATACAGGCTACAACACTCTATGTAGATGAAACATTGTTATGAGTTTTCTGTGTTACTGTACTTCGGTTATATTGTTATAATTACCACCTTGACTTTCGTATAATTTACCTTATAATGGTAAATAATGCAAAATCCGAATTTCAAGGGAAAATAAAACAAATGTTATTATACAAAATACAGTTTGCGGTATTTTAAAAGACTTACTAACAATGTAAAACTAGGAAAATTCAATTTGTTACTTACAGTACAATTTTATTTTGGGCACATAGTACATATGAAATATGATAATGCCAATGTCTTATTATTCCTAGGTGACTAGCACACAGCGATGCAGATATTTTGTTCCCTAAAGGTTTAGCAAAAGGTTCTATCCGCCAGTTCCTGGTTAATTTAATGTAATTTATGCCTCTCTATACGTTTTATAACTCTCACTAAGATAGCCCAGAGGGGTTTTCAATGCAATTTGTAGTGAAACTCTACCTCTGCTACCTCAACATCATTATGGAAAATGGTACACAATTTATACCTATTTTGAATCGGTCGTATCATGATACTGTATTGTTATGGTTATGATTATGTACTTTTATGACTTATGATTTTCCAATACATTAGTCCTTCTATTACAATAATTATATGTGTAAAATAAAATTTTAATTTTGTCCTAAAAACAAATTATACAGAATATTTAATTTAGCTTATGACATTTGTACTATAACTGAATTATATTTATTGGCTATTGATTAAATTCATGTATCGCTCAATTCGATCGTAATAAATGAAAACATTAAAAAAGTATTATCATGTGACATAAAATAATACAGAGATAAAATAATAACAGATCTGTATATATTTTTGTAAGAAACAAAATTATTGTAGTGTTTGAAACTTTTATTGTAACGTATACTAATCTAGTGATATTCACCAAAATGACACTCTTATTTTGTTTTTAATTTATTCATACACTTTTTAAAATTTTCTTTATAATATTGGTACACAAAAAAAGTTGTATATAAATCCAAAGTATTTACCATGCAACTAAATTGATTTTTCCTATTATAAATTCACGTAAACATCTACTGTAAGTGATTGCAAATCTACAACTAAATCATGTATTTCAATAAAATTTATTTACAAATTACCTTAATTTTTAAATGAGAATCTATATTACACTTATTATAAGGAATAATTCGTTTATTTTACAACAAAAGAAAATCTTTAAACAATAAACTAACTACAAGCTCTTAAACTCTAGGAGGTTACCTAATAAGATTATTTTATTTTAATTTAGAACAAATTTAAGTCATAAAAACATACCATTATAAAGTTAGAATAAAAAAAGGAAAATATAAGGACAACGCCACCGTTTTTTTATATAGATGTTGCAAGGGATAAATTATAAATAATTTTTAAATGTTGCATCATAGGCCTGACCAGACATTGAACAAGAATCGATGGAAACACTGCAACCCCTTGTCACTTTCAGGATTGACGACGTCAACCTGTCGATATCTGACCTTAGATTCAGCGTCTCTTACCGTTTATTTAAACGGGAAGTTCAAGGAATTGCTAATTTTTACACCAATTTTATAATATAAACCGAGTTGGAAAAAAGCTTCACAATATAAAAATGTTTATACCTAGATAAAATACGGTTATTATTGTCTTTTGTCTAAAAATATTATTTTTACACTTCCTTATATTCATGAATTGAGTAGTCACATAATGATTAGGGTAGACATTACTGATATCAAATTTACGCAAGGTAATTAAATATTTACTAAAATGCGTACATATGTTTTAGGTTGCTCATAACTTTAATATTATACACTTAGTTTTAATTAAATTGTATAATGAATTTGAGTTTCATTTAAATACATTAAACTTTACCTCCTTTTATAATTCATAAGTACAAGTACAATTCCATGAGTTAAAGATGGAGAATTTTAAACAAAAGGCACTATCAGATGTCATTACTATAAAAATAATACGCATTCAAAAAGTCATATTAGACATAAAGACTATTGAGAAAACTGTACAGAGCTTGTAAGCTTAAAATCTTTACTATCTACAAAAAAATGTAAGGTATAGTTTTAGCTATTGCTTTAAAAGAATAAATAAGATATACATGCAAAATATTTCCGTTTATTTATGATAAAATTAATGAGGCTCAAATTAACTTGCTTAATATTCCAACATAGACATTAACTGAAGGTACTGAATCATCTTCAGTTACTGGGCATAGTCTCCAAAGATGAATATCTGAGAAAAACCCTCCCACAGATTTGATGTGTTTATCATTGTTTTGGGTCCTCTTGCCTATGTAACGAGTAAGACGAGACTGCAAAAACGCTTGTTTTTTTACGTAAACGTACTAGGTAAGGATGGTAAATTTTCTCAGATGGATCTATTCAGCTGTTACAAAATTTGGCTAATAATGCAGCATTTAGCAGTATTTTAATATACAGAAACAGCAAAATTGTAACATTATACATTTGTTGGATTCCTTTAGTATTAAAATATTTTGAACTTTTCCGAATGTTAATAAATTTTTTTAAGGACCAATAAATAACGGACTACTCTAATAGCGGTATTCATCATTTTATTTATATAAACTATAATCTCAAGGCTTTCATAATTTTTTCATGATTTTTTAGGTTTTTTAAACCATGCTGGAAGATATATAATATTAGTTTGCATATTAGTTGCAGTGAAATTAATTTAATGTGTATAGTAACAAACACTTTACAATTTTCGCCTTATCTGTTCAATGTAAGTACAGCATTATACGTCTTTTTTCTGATTTCCCTAAAATGTTTTTTACTTATCAGAAACTTTATAACATTGCTTGAAAAAAGATTATGTATAAAATATAGTATGTTATTTGTGAGACAAGCCCGTATGCTTTGATTCAGGTTTCATCGACTTGACTTACGTAATATAAATAACGTTGTGTGTTTACGTTTTAGGTTTTTTTTGGGTACATATGATATCAGAAAAGTTCTGATATCGTTCTGAAATCTTTGACTGTTGCTCTGCTACCATTTCCAATACAAAGTAATTTAATAAGATCACAAATGAAAAGCTCTGAGGAAACGAAGAAGTATTAAAAAAGTAAAAAAATATTTGTTATTACAACTGGTAAACTAACAATGTACGACATACAGTGTTTATTATTTCCTTAATATAACAATAATAAATCATCAGCACTATTTCGCTGAAAAATAACTAGAATGCTACAATATGTCACGTTCATAAGTAATCAATGTTTTTTCTATTTGTGGTAGTGTTAACTGTGACAGGGTGGCATTTATAACTCAATTAACTCCATCACTATTATTTCCTTCTATTGTGATATTAAATAGGTTTAAATGTATAATAAATTTCAAGTACTTCTCTACTCGGTTTTAAACAATGCTCACTATTTAAGGTTATTTTCTCTGACTTTGAATTATAGTCGTTGCATTATGAGTGATAGAACATTTTAGTATAAAGCGTGATAAAACTGTTTATATCATGAGGTTTTTCATTTATTACTATATATATATATATATATATATAAATATATATATTAATATATATATATTATTATTATTTTAGTTTTCATGCTAAATTTAGGTTTTCATATTTTGAGGAAAAAAACTAGAAGCCACTGACAAATAATCAGCCATTCCCTGCAGAAACATATTAGATTTTATTTGCCTTTGTGGTACCATAACATTTAGTTATATTTTTGGGCCTGCAAACAGGACATTGAGGCCTTACAGACCAATAATATACTCTTTGAAAGGAATATTTTTGTCGAATTGAAACTCTCTTAGCCAATCATAACATTTTAAAATATTACCCGATAAATTACATTTATATCCATCTTAGGGGGTTAAAATTTGTAATAATATTAACTTTAATGTGCCCAGTTAACATGCCATTCACTCCAATTGATATTACCTTAGAATATCGATGTCTACCTGATAAATCATTTGGGCCTATACTTAATAATAATGTTTGTTGTTATGTTGCAAGTAACTTGTCTTTGATCGTAATATTATAGAAAGTTATAACAAGTGAATTTATTGGTTTACTTCAATTTTTTAACAACATAAAATAATAGGAAGATTAAGAGTAGAAATTATACAGAAACACTCAGTTTTAAGTGTTTTTTTGTTATGAACCGGGCATTACCTTCAAAGTTTTACAACTACATCTTATATCTTAGAATATAATGCTTTTAGTCGTACGCTAGCACTAGACTACACTAATAATCAGTATAAAATCATGCCCCATTTAATATGCCATTCACTCAAACGATGATAGCTTAGAATATTGATGTCTTCCTGATAAATCATTGGGGCCTATCCTTAATAATACTGTTTGTTGTTATGTTGCAAGTAACTGTCTTTTGATCGTAATATTATAGAAGTTATAATAAGTTAATTAATTTTTGTACTTCAATTTCTAACAGCATAAAATGATAGGAAGAGTAAGAGTAGAAATGATAACAGAAACACTCAATTTTAAGTGTTTTGTTGTAGGAAATGGGCATTACCTTTAAAGTTTACAACTACATCTTCAAAAAATTATACATTGGCAAACTATAGTTTTCTCTTACTAACATTCGAATTTACAGCAATAGACCAGGATTGTAAATTAAAAATAATTAAATTTAGATAGGCTGCTTTGAGCTGATCTTAGAAATAATGCTTTTGTCATGTGATCCTGCCACCTTAATTCTATAACATGCTTCATCATATATATTGGTTTCAGTTCCAGCAGTTGTCTGGTTTGTTGGTATATTAACGGAGCGTCCGCATTGTGACAATTAATGTTTACAGAATGTGGACAGTTGACACAATACCTGTAGTGAATGCTTGTGCTTCTAAAGTACCAATTTTAGAGAATATATAGCTGTCTAAATGTGTACGTAAAATATGAATCCTGGTTAGTTTACAACCATCCAACCAATGTCGGCCTGTTGTATGTTTAAGCTACAATCAGCTGTCGATATTTGAGAGATCTTTTATACACTAACTAAATAAGTGTGTATTTGGTAGATACAGGGTTAGTTGATAGGGAAATCGGTCTATGTATAATTTCGCTATAATTATCTTTTAACTTTTGTTAATAAAACTCATCGTGGAAAACCCACAGTTTATTTATATAAAATCTTTGTAATATCCTTAGTAATAAATCTTGTAATTTTTGTTTGGGAATATTAGAATTACTAACTATTAAAAATTACATTAAAAAAGAAATTAAGCAATTTATTGTAACAGGTACATTTAAATATTAAATTACATATTATTGAATTGAAACTAATTTTTGTTTGATAAACAAATTAAAGTACGAAAAAAGTAACTTTCCATTATTATACATAAAAATTTATTTATGTAATACACTAATTATAATTTGTATAAATTAATGTTTTTGTAGTTGGCTGAAATAATACTCAATAATAGTAACACATTTACCATTCGAATGAGTTTTTCTTAATAATGGAGAGTAAATCATCTAGTCTATGATGAAACAAACGACAATGTTGGATTCCTACTTACATTGCATAAATGTTTTAACTTTTTAGATTTTTTATCGAACATGAAGATTTATTAAAATTATAGTCAAACAATTTTTATCTGATACCATTTTGTAATGTAACATTTAGACAATTAATATTTTGTATGTATGCGAATTTCAATGTCAATATCCAAAACAGTTCTGCCGAGATTCATGAATTTATTAATCTAATACTTTTCATGAGATAATATTTCTTTCAAAAAATACACATACAGACAGATAACTTCTAATCTAAGGTAGATTATGACACATGCTATCGTGTATTATTTGTTAGATTTAACTGCTAAATGTATAACGTGGTAGAGTTTAATCAAATAGTTGCAAATAGACAACCTTTATTTATGCAAAGTAATCAATAGAATAATTCACAATACGTTGTAGGATTTTTAATATAAATTACAATACACTAAAACAATTCTACTTGAACTTCTTAATAACAAACGGATTCTGTAGCGTTCAAATATTTTTCTCATTCTTTACTTTATAGTTGAACGATGACCTTTTCAACTGGTTACATTAGCTATTAATTTTGAATTACGTTAGGATATGCCTTCCTAAAAATATTCCCAAACTGAATTAAATAAAGTCCACAACAATGCAAAAATGTACATATACATGGATGTATTGTAAATTAATTTTGTAGTATATTTCAACCCATTCATAAGTTCATAAAATATAAAAATATGTTATTGGATAAACTTTTAAGTTAAATTTTACGTCTTGCAAGAATAGAATACTAAATAAAGGATTTTTATTCCAAATATAACACACATAATTTAAAATATTTTGACAAATATCTTGGTGTTTGTAGCTTTTTTTCCAGCAAGAACTCAGAGTTTCCAGCGAGTAACTTTGGAGAGCTCCCGGTCTAGCTCGTGTCTAGACGTGAGCATGTGATGAATGGTTCAGAGGCTGCCTAATGTTACTCAAACTCTTTTGCCTGTGGTACCAGAGTTACTCTAAGGTACATTACTCTCATGGCAACTATACAGCGTAGAGCTCTTGCATGCTACGTAAACCTAAGTAATTAAATGCCAGGTCTAGCTCTTAACCAGACGAGAGCATTGTAATTGATGGTTCAAAGGTTAGTTAATTAATGTTTCTCACAGCTTGTGGGTACCAGAGTATCGCCCTACAGCCTATTACTCCTATGGCTTTGCAAACTATACAGTGTAGAGCTCTTGCATTCTACATAAACCTAAGTAACTATAGATTATGATTAGTTACACTAACTTTTGGGAATTAAATGTGTATTTTAATTTTATAAAAGGGCATTAATAATAATATTTAATTGCCCAACAATCTCCTGTTTATAAATATTAACTAAACTCTTAAATTGAATTGTTTTACGAAGCGTATGGGCTTAATTTGATAAGAGACGACAAATAATCTTGGAAATGTACTAATATAAATATGTAGGTAACCCAAGTGAGACTTATCGATGGTTTTCCTATTTAGATATCATATATGCAAGATAGTTTTTGTTTCAAGTAATGTAGTATATCGGTGAATACTATCATCTACAGTATCTATAAATCGAAAAAAAATTTATTTGTTTTAAGCAATAATTATATGTTCTATGCACATGCATTGGTCATTTTAAAGAAAAACTAAATAGAAAACTCCTAAAGATCTAATCAAATCTAAATAACTTGGTTCTCAGTTTTACTTCACTTATTGTTAATCCAGTTTATATGAAGCATGTCAGCTCTGTCTGGTCGTTAACAAATCGTTCATGAAACAGGTTGTTTGGCAGGGTTTGAGCAAATTAATTATAAATTTAATGGAACTATTTAGTTATATTATACTGGCTATTATTGTTTAAACACTGTAAACTGTTTATATAAACTTGATAATAAATTATAAATATTCATAATGCTTGGTTTTCTCATATGTTATAAAAAATGGTATACGTTATATAATATTATAAGTGTGGGGAAGGTATAAATGAAATATCTGTTTAATTACTCATATATTATATCCTCATTCGTGTATATTTTTCTTTGCATGGTTATCTCGTCTTCTCACGCGTATTCCTTCTGAAAAAGAGGGAAATCGTGGGAATATTCGTAATAAATAACATTATAATCATTCTTGACTTCGAATGATAATCGCTGAAAAATATTCAGTCTTTAAAATTATTGGTACCTGTTTTATATTAAAAGTTAAAGAGCCATTTTTTTGGGGATCTTAAGTTGAGAGAGTGAAAACAGTTTTTATTAGAAACAAAATTTTTTTTTCAGTACATCATAATAAAAATAAACGATTCTCAATAACAATTAAACTCTTTTAGGTCAGCGCAGAAGAATATTAAAGTGGAAGTTTGGGTGCTTTTTCGTAAACCCACTCATGATATGTAAAATATAAACAATAATATTTTATTGGAACAACTAGAATAATTTAGTATGAATTTGGCTTCTATGACCTTAAACATTCGATAAGCTGGATTCAGTATCTAATAATGGAATCAGATGATGGTTCCTCATAATCCTAACCAATTGAAATTAAATCTCCTGAAGTCCAACGTGACATAGCCTGATCGGCATTGCATCCTCTGTAGGACCGGTCGTCCAGGTAAGTGGGTGATACTACTATCACTCTCTTGCTTCCGCAGGCGAGTTTGTGGTTGCTGTTGTTCAAGAAATGACCCGTGGTAAGGTCTCTCTCTTCTCTCTCTCTCTCTCTCTCTCTCTCTCTTCGCTCCCTCTACACGTTTTCTTTTGTGTTTATGCGTTCCTTCCATTTCCAGTAACTGTTGTGAAGTGTTATTTGTGTCACCAACTGCCCTTCCACCCATAGACCCACGAATCGACAATATAGGGAGCCCCAATGGGAGGATGCATTCCTTAGCCATGGCGTGGTCCATGTGTGTAAGAAGAGGTATATAATACGTTAGTGAGTGGCCATAATCTTTAACACTTTTCTGTAAAATTGGTATATTCTCAATCATTTGTCTCCAGTGTAATTTTTCTCCAAAGAGGCGGGATCTGAAGCTTTCAATTTAATCTCAAAATCTCAACAATGTTTCACATGGTTTAATGAATATTGGAGCTCTATGTCATTTTCAAATGGAAATTAATTTTGCGTTCATGACGTGATCGAGATTATACACACAAACACAATATTTAAAAGCCTATTTTGGTGAAAAGGGCATATCTATGGCAATTTGTAATTTATTCCAATCTGACGTATTATTGTCAACATTGTGTAGAGAACCAATCTGTCTAGAAACAATAAAGATGTAATTTATAGTCTTTTATCTGTAAAAGGTAGAATATAACCTTCTCTTTGATATCTACAATAAGCTAGTATTTTTCCCCAACCCGGACATTTGCCATCGTTAAGTGAAACAAAAACAGTAACACTACGTTTCGAGATCTGCGAACTGATCTCTTCTTCAGGTAAAGAACTAACCTAATAACATAATTACAAACTAGGTTAAAATAAACAAATCTTCTAAAGCGTTGTGGCACGCCTGAGTCATGAATCACAACCTACATGTTGTATGTCAACTTCACTAAGTAAGATTTGTTTATTTTAACCTAGTTTGTAATTATGTATTAGGTAGTTTCTTTACCTGAAGAAGAGATCAGATCGAGATCTCGAAACGTAGTGTTTACTGTTTTTCTTGTTTCAATTAAAGAGGCAAAA